>NC_026758.1:140000-142500 GCF_000149245.1 Cryptococcus neoformans H99 | reverse complement strand
ATTGATGCTCATGATCATTCACCCTAGCTTTCGTTATCACTGGTGGATGTGGTTCTATTGGTGGTACTACTGCTAAGCAGATCATCGCCAGAGGCGGTATTGCTTTGGTAAGCAGCTTCTCTGGTTCCAATCACTACTTCAAACTAATTTTCTGCTAGATCTTCGACGTCCTCCCGGAGGAAGCTGGTCAGGCCAAGGTCAAAGAGTACCACCCCGAGCGTGCTTTCTACTTCAAGGCCGATATCACGGACGTCGATGTTTTTTCCGCCTGCATTGATGCCGCCTTGAAGGTCATCCCCAAGGGCTCCCTTTTCGGTGGTGTCCACTGTGCTGCTATTGCTCCCGGCCGACCTTGGGACCACAAGCTGAAGAACTCTATCGCTGTAGGCTTAAGCCTTTCATTGTATGTGGTTTTAGGTTTCACTAACCGCTGCACTTCTAGCACTTCCAAAAGGTCATGCATGTCAACGCCTATGGTACTTTCCTTGTCGACTCTTGCATTGCCGATGCCATTAACTCTCAATACCCCGATGAGGGACCTTTCGGTGCTCGAGTTAAGGAGGAGCGAGGTTGCATCGTCAACATTGCCTCTGTTGTCGCCAAGCCTGTCCCTGCCCGATGCTTAACCTACGGTGTCAGCAAGAGTGAGTTCTCATCCTTATGGTTAATAATGATGCAAAGCTAATGTGTCATATAGCTGCTGTTTTGGGTATCACCAGCGGTATTGCCGACTTCCTCGGTCCCTACGGTATCCGAGTCAACTCTGTCTGCCCTGCTGTTGTTGCTTCTGCTCTTATGGGTCCCGACCGAATCGTAAGTTTTTCTCGTAGCACGTATATATTGCCCATAGACTGACATGGTTATAGCCCTACTTCGAGTCTGAGCTTGAGGCCGCCGCCATCTTCCCTCGCCGAACCTCCCAGCCCGAGGAAGTCGCCCAGGGTATCGTCTACCTTTTGGAGAACTCGATGATGAACGACTTTGAGCTCAGGATCGACGGTGGCTGGAGGGGTAGCAGCAACTGGGGCGGCCCCCATGACCCTCGATCCAACGCTCCTTCTCTTGAATAATCTGGGGATTTAGACATTTTGGTGTTCATCAGAAGTTGTTCATAGAGATGACAGGTCAAAAATGCATTGTGTATATATCTGAATAATTAATTCTAGGTATTCTTATATTACTCGTCGTTCAAACATTCCTCAATTATGACTATCTGGTTCAAGACACATCGTAAATTGACATCTATCATTCGTCCACGCAATCATGATGGTTTGCTCTTCTTACATGTCCAACGCACGCATCCTTCAAAGGAACTTAATGATTGAATAGCGGTGAAGGTGAAGAGCCTCTTCATTTATAATGAAAATAGCTAGTTCTATTATGACCTTCGAGTGGACTCCATATGGATGGGCAAGAGCATCCGAAGAACACGAAAACATCGCTCAAATCGTTTCCTATCTCGCCACGCTGCGGTATCATTGCATATCTGCGCCACTGTCGGTGCCTGGGCCAGCCACAGGACGCCATAATAAATCAAACTGCCCCTCTAGACCCTAGACGTCAGCCCCTCCCATCTTCCCCGAATAGTTGTGCTCCTCCACGTAATTGTCCCATATGTCCTTCGTCCCCAGGCGTCAAGTTGGCTTATAGTTCCTTATCAAGTATTTCAGTATTGACACTCAATTTGTGGTCTCACACAGGGAGGGCGGTCACCGCCCGCTTCTCACAGCCAATGCCAGAGGAATGACGTATGATTGCCGATATTTTCTCCGCCCTTTTGCCTTCTACATAGTAAGGCCCCAAGCGAAAGAGCCGGACCGAAGACAAACTCTAAAACCGTTCGTCGGGGCTTGCGGGAGTCCAGAAATATACCCCTCACGTTGATGGACAACCGTTGCGACTCTATCATCAGTGCAATAGACCAGCGACATCCAAGATTACTAAGATTGTCTTGTCATCTTCGGCCGGACGGCATCACCAGGGTAGGATTTTCGGCAAGATAGTATATAACTCGGGTGGAAAGACGTACAGAATGCTTCTGCATGATAGCCACCAAATATTCGTCTCCCACTTAAAAAAACATTGATTCAACTTCCGACTAATTACTTATTCAACTGGCAAGCTCCGCCTGCAGGTGTAAAATGAGAACAACTCACATTGAGGATCGTGATAATAATTCTCTGGAAAACAAGCACACTGACCACATTGAGGGAGTTGAAAATGGCAAAGGCACGCAAGAACCGCCTAGTCCCTCTGGTTTTGGTGGTCATTTGATAGTGAGTTTATGTTCTTCATGGTTGTACAAAATAGGTGTTAACATCTGTCCCCTAGGATGAAAATCTTGTGCACGTAGAAGGAGAAGATAAAGTAACATGGTATCTTTGCTTTTTGATTTCTGCTGTATGTTTATCGTACCGTCTTACTATAGAAGTGACATTAATTGACTCCTAATAGTCTGCCATCGCTGGTTTCCTGTTCGGCTATGACACTGGTGTCGTTG
>NC_026758.1:0-132500 GCF_000149245.1 Cryptococcus neoformans H99 | reverse complement strand
TGCTGCCCATCGTTGCGAATCTGCAAATTGGGAGGGCATATTTGTCCTCAGGGATCAGAGGGCGACGTTCAGGGATTGTCCTCAAATGTGTGCCGGGACGGCCGGAGGGAGGGCAAATCCTTCGTTCATGTGCCTTCCAATTTTCAAATTCCAAAAAGAGCCAGGGTCGCTAGCTTGACTTGGATTCCCTGACTTCTTTTTTTGCTCTTTTTGTCCAGTTTCTGTTCTCAGCTTTCTGGCCGCGTTTGAAAGCACAAAACACAAGACGCTCGTGACTTCGTTGGAACCTAATTGTATTTTCATTCACAATCCACAGTTCACCTATCAATCAGTACGTTTCAGCTGCCGCTACTATATGCACAAAACAAAGAATCGTATCACAGATAGAGATTGTTTGGGCCAGATTCACTCAAGCTCCCAAGCGCAAAAATACCGCTATTACCTAAATCTACCCGAATAGGCCCCGTCCAGATGTCCTGGCGATGTTGCCCGGCACCGGTTAACTAATAAATAAATAAATAAATAAATAAATAAATAAATAAATAAATAAATAAATAAATAAATAAATAGATAAATAAGCCGCATTTCAGAAGGTTTCTCTCTTTGTGAGCGGGCGGTTTGATTGCTTGCTCCTCTTGTATGCACATTAAATTACATCTAAATACCGAGACATTATCAATATGAGCTCCAACCCTCTAATTTCTATGATCGCAAACATGATAAATCTATATGCATGACCACCACCAAGCGCTCCAAATTTGCCTCAATTGCGTGCTCAGTTGCGAACGAAGCGTCACAAACTCCACTTTGCCGTTGACCTCAGCCATCAACAACTGCGAGCGGTCTCCCCAGATGATCGCCTCCGATGCGCCATCTTCAGCCGCTTCATCATCAATATCATCCATGACAACATCCTGTTCAATCTGATCGTTGATAGCCAGCTGATGTGCTTCCCCAGTAAAGATTCTCTGTATTGCTTAGCCGTTTTGTGTTTGCTTGCCTTTTGATGGCAGGATATGGTCCATGGTTGTTGACTTGGACACCGATTTTTCCCGTCTGTCAAGACGGACGCGGTGGGGCATGCCATTATTTACGAGAATGGTTTTTCGGAAGGCGTAAGCATCCAATCAGAGATGTATACAGCCGCATTTGCGAGGACCGTAGATACGGCTGGAAAAGAGTCCGATTCGACACCCACGCGCGAAGAAGAAGGGATAAGATCCTGCGGCCCATCATTCTGTTGAAAAGTTCGCGCAGTCGCAGAACAGATTCCAGTGCTTGTTCTTAGTGCTATACTGGCGCGGGACATTCTTCTCTGTTTCTATGATAGATGGCGATATCATACATACTGTGCACGATCCGTAGATCTACGTTGTCTATTGGCTGGAAGCCGCGTCCCTTGGTGTTCTTGGTATGCGGCATGTGGCATGACGAGCACTGTAAATTTAATCAGTGAGGGGCTGAGAGACAATAACAGAGAGGGGTGAATGCATGAATGAAGACTAAGTCAAGAATGCGAACGAAATCGAAGGAGAATGGAACAGTCCGCAGAGGGGAATGTTTACTTGGGGCCAATGCGTGAGAAATGCCAGAGTAAATTCAAGTTTACTCTAACCTCAAGGGCGGAACTCCCCCGATAACAGATAGAGGATCTCAAATTTGTTAGAAGACATGTCCTCGAAACAAAATCTATGTAGGCTGCAGATGGAAAAAAGCTTTACATAGGCGAGAAAAGCCAGCGAACGGAAGCAATTACCGGCGGGCCGGCGGTTCGGTCTCAATTTGTGCTAAATTGACACTCATCATCACAATGAGAAAATGGGGAAAAAATTAGAACCAAGTAGGGCGAAACACGAAACGGTTAAAGCGGCGGGGTTTCAGATCGGCAGTCGGTAATCAAAGCTTTTGGGGGGCGTAGAAAGCGGAAGGTGGAGGAAAATCCTGACGTTTTAGCGGTATTTTGATTGGACCGTCGCCCATCAACGCAATTATATGAGCTTCGGATGCTTTCGTTCAAGGCGAGAGATGAAAGATAAAAGAGAGGTGATGATGATGACGATGATAACGTCTAATCAAGGACAAGGGGTGGATGGGGGAGATAAAGGAAGAAAGGCGAAAGACGCCAGCGACATCCTTGCGAACCCCGAGTGTTCCGATAATTATTGACATGACGACACATTTTATCTATGATGACAACAACAAGAAGGCGTGTATAGAAATGGAAGAGGAATAATATGAAGAAGCGGATGAAGATTGCCCATATATGGTAGCATGGATCACGAGGAAGGCAGAAGGTCAGGCGGTGGGCCAAGGGCATGCGAAGGGAATAGACAAATGTGAAAAAAACCATGTATGTAAAATGATTGGGGCTACTTTCTGTAATTCCTTGTTTATCGTTGATTGACCTCCTCTTCAACACTCATCCTTCATTGCACAATTCTGCGAGCCGCATACGCCATACAGGTACGAATAATGCTATCTGCTTATCAGCAGTCCACAGGACCAGTCTTGCAGTTTAGCAGTCCGAATTGTCGTCACCGACCAGGGTGGTGTAGTTGCGGGGTCTGTTAACTCCTGGCCCCTCTTATGCCTACATACGGTTACAATGCTCTGGCACAGTGGCGCCCCTGCCTATTGCCCGCTTGATTTCTGGGGGCTAACTTCCTTCCATACTTCGAAGTTAGTTTTCTTGACTCAATGGCATATCACCGAACATCTAGAGTGTGAAGCGCAGAGCTGTCACCTAGCAGCCAGGGACTGATTCAATCTTTGAGGCTGGTACTAATATTTTTGGAATATCTTCACCATTATCATCCTTCTTATCCTCCAATCCTCGATCTCCGCCTTAACTCATTAACGTTACCTACATATACGTTACTAACTCTATCTCACACAACTTTGCATTCATATCTCTGCATAGTACTCCGTGTGTCATACGTAAATACACGTGCATGTCTTAATCAATCATCATTCACACCTCAAGGGATAACCTCCAGGTCATAATTTGCAAAACTCAAAACTCAAGACTCGGTCGGTACTCAGGGTGATCAAAAGCACAAAAGCTAACCCTACATCAAGGCCGACATCTTGACACTCCTCCTCACCGCACTCAAAGACCCTTCGTTGAACTTGTATATCGGCCGGAACTTCTTTTTCGGTGGCGCCTGTGGTCTCGCGCCGTCTGCGGTGACTGTGATAAGAGAAAGAAATCCTTATCAACGGACATTTTCCCGACGGAATAAACGGGGCGCGGGTCTCACACTTACCTTCCTCCTCGATAACAGCGACCGTTCGTCCGAAGAAGTCCGTCACAGGCTGAAATAAGGTCAACGCTGCCCATCTTGAAAAGGCACATAGACAGTACCTACCAGCAACGCCTTTTCCTCGGGTTTCTTTGCTACGTTTCCTGTTAATCCGTATGCTTTTGCAAATCCATCAACTCCAGTGTCGACAGTCTCGGTGCCGGCTTCGCCTCGCTTTCGGGCCAACTGGGCATCCATCTAACCAGCATCGGCGTTTTAGTAAAAGGAGCAGAGTTGCCAAGGAAAACTTACAGCTTGAGAAATGAGTTGACGGATCATGAATCTCGATGCTAAGATGTCTTCGGCTCGTTTGCCATCATAATGAACAAAGACATCGATTGCCCTATAGCCAAACGCTTTATTCAGCCCTGTCTAACAGCTGTCCGCCGGATAAATGACTCACGGTTCAAGCCTCATCATTGGCTGACCATTCTCAGCTTTTTCTTTGTAGAACGTAAGACCGAGTGGGATCATCAATTCAACCAATCTTTCGAGGACCGCTTTCTCCGCAGGCTTGACGATGTTTGCGTTCACCTAATTGTATCAACGTTAGCTACAGATAGAAGCGAAGGGTCCATTTGAAGGCCTTACAGGCTTGAGAGGCGGTGAAATGATGCGCATGAGGAAAGGGATGAGCTCAGTGAGCGTCGTACTGGTGGTGAACATGGAGCGTAAGATGGGCGGAAGGACATTCTTGAAGGCCGTCGCAACCTCTTCATTAGAAACACGAGCTTGATACGCCTGTACACTATTAGCGAGGGTACATTGATAATTTCGAGACACCTACTTCATAGTCAATCTTGGGATACTCTGTTGGTTTTGAACTGTTGCCCTGTGACGCCAGATGCGGATACCAAGCTCCTACTCCCCATGGCATATAACCCAACAACTCCCACTCCTGTTCACTTGTAACTCTCGCTTGCAGCCTATCAGAAAACGCCAACCATTCGTGCACTTTTGTCAAGTTTTTCATCGTCCCATCCAATGGTTTGAGGTTGGGATAATGCTCGAAGGCGCCTAAAAGAAGTTTGTCGTACTCGCCACAAGAGTTGATGATAGGGATAATCCGTGAAAGGTAGCGAGTATCGTCAATGCTTCCTTGTGCGCGTCGCTTCTTCGCAGCAAGGGGAATGAAAAGAGCGTTCCAGGCTGTTTGGAGGGTGGTACTGGTGTCTTTGAGACCTAGAGATGTCGCGCGAATAGCTTCTTCTGTTACCACCACCGATCTGCTTTTGATGAACTAGATGCCTGTTAACTTCCGTGACTTTGGCTGGTGGCTGATACGTACTTGCAACGTGTTGAGACAGCTTCGAACATCGCCACTCGTCATCTCCACCAACGTATTGAGCGAACGAGTATCCGATTGAAGACCCTCTCGTTTGCAAATATCTCGTAGCCTTACGACCAGAGATTGAGCTTGTGGTTTACGGAACCTGATAATCCTCGCGTGCGACCTGAGAGGACGCAAAGCTGGCGCGTAAACGTCGTTGCAAATACATATGATAGGCCTTCTCAGCGGCTTTGCCGGGACGTTGGACTTCTTCCTCGCAGGCACGTCCTGAATCAACTTAATTAATGCCTTGATGAACCCATTCTCGCCACCTCCAGCACCGTCAACCTCATCTATGACTACACACGTCGGTTTGCCTTCCGCTCCCAAGCTAGTACCAGCATCAATGGCATTACGAATTCTTGACTGTACCGTCTGATAGCTTCTATCGTCCGAGGCGTTGATCTCGAGGATGCGATACCCAGCATGGCGGGCCACGACAGATGCCAACGTGGTTTTACCGTATCCCGGTGGGCCGGAGAGAAGAAGAACACGTTCGTGAGGTCGTCCAAGCGGGTCCTCAGCGAATGGCTTGGAGTCGGAGGCATCGAATGGGCGTTTCTTTGCTTGGGCCTGTTGTCTTTTGAAGACGCATTTGTCCCATTCCTTGAGCCATGACATAACTTCGCGATGAACACGCTAGTGGATTTATCAGCATCTACTAGGGGTCGTATTTAATAAAAGCTTACATCTTCACCAAGCAAGTCGGTAAACTTTTTGGGCCTGTACTTGTCCACCCACATTGTCGTTTCCGTTTGTATTTTGTTTGCTGGTCCCTCAAGCTCCTCGTCAATTTGCCTCTGCAGCCTGCCCCTCATCAATTTTGGATCTAACAATAGCGATAAGAAATGATGTAGCCTACCTGAGAGCCTTTTCTCGAGATTTGAGCTCATTGACCTGATCAAGCAGCTTGTGTAGTGGTACACTTAAGAGTTGGCCAGCATTTCCTTTCCCCCCTCGTTGTTGCAGTTCCTAAGTTAAGTCAGCCAATACACCTATTGAGAGCAAAAAAGTGCACACTAAGGGAGATATGGCCTGGGGCTTCCATCTTCTCTGGAAAGTAACCATCTCACCATCAGCTGTCGCAGCCATAAGAGAAGGCAAAGTGCATGGTCGTGTTGGTTTGACGAGTCCACTTTGCGGCTCATTTTCCTTTGGTAGCCGGTGCAGAGGTATGGAAGGGATATCTAGAGGGGGAGTAAGGGTTACTCGTGACGCTACCCCGAGTGAGCAACTGCAAGCTTTTGGCGAGACTGAACAGGACCTACAGGATGCGACAGGCGCGTCAAAGTCGAATATACCCGTTGAGAAGAATTCGTCTCCTGCGGTCTCCTTATCCTTCTCCTTCCCACTAATTGTTGATCGAGCCTGCTCATCATTTTCGTCATCCCTCCCCAATGGCTCATCTTGTAACTCGGCAAATTCTCTCTCCATCTCCATCACCGCCATCTCATCTTCCCAATTTTCGTCCGGCTCAAAATCAGGAGGCGGCGTAGGCATACGGGGGGCTATAGGTCTTGATAGTCCTTCCCCCCCCATGAGCAAGGCTGAGGTACTATTAGATACATCGTTGTTGGTAAAAACCGCCGATGCAGAGGATGTCGGAGGTGCGTCCTCATCGTGTCGAGGCGATTGGGGCTGAGGTTGTAGTCCAAACTCAAAGTCGAAAATGTCGGTAGGCTCAAATACAAGGGTTTCGGATGATGCTTCAGGCATGCTGGGAGTGTCTGCCTGAAGGTCTTGAGGCTTAGGATAAGTCTGATGAGATGGGAAGCACTTGACAAAGAATTGAACAAGACGACAGACGCGTCGCGTCAAGGAAACATTAGGCACGGAACAAGCCTCCGATTTCCTTAAAAGGCCAGAGTTTTTTTTACATAATACAAATTATTGAGCCCATGAACAGAACCGACGAGAGTACGGGGTACAGGCAGTTGAAAGGCTATGGTAGGAATAAATGGGACAGAAGCGAGAGAAGAACGACTTCCTATCGGTTTTATACATCATGCTCTAGAACTCGTACAAATCAGGTCTATCATGCCTCAGCGCAATTTTCGGTGGCTGATCTTTCCCTTGCGGTCCATGATCATGCGTGTGTGAGTGCGCGTGGTCATGCTTGACTTCGTCTCCTCCTTTACCAACAACGATAACCTCCTCATCTCCTCCGAATCTTACTCGAGCCCGAGGTTTTGACGGTTTCTTATCCTGGTCGGCTCCTCTTGGTTTATCATCGACTCTTGCCCGGGATGTGGAGGCAAGAGCCGACTGAGAGGGTTCGATACCACTAGAAGGTACTGTCAGTGTAGGATGAGAGTGTGTGTGCGAGTGCGTCGCGTCAGCTCCGTCCAAAGCTTCTCTCACATCTCCTCCAGTCCGTCTCTCCCCCACACCTCCTTCCACACCCAGATGGACCGTCTCCACCACAAACCGTTTCCTCTTCAGTCTGAACCCAAGATTATTTTCGCCCGCACCGCCACCGCCGCCTGAAGATGACGCCGACGTTGATGATTGGGAAACGCCGAGTAAAGTAGAGTGTTTCAAGGTAGAAGGAAGAAGCGCGTGGGTGGTTGGATAGGAGTGGAGGGTGAGAAGACCGTGGGTTGGGAAGAGGGGTGGTAATGTAGGGTCATCTGTGATCTCATTAGTCAAAATGATTATTAATTTGGCTCTGTACTTACCAGCGAACCCCTTGAGTTCAACACATGCGTCCACACCCCATGATAGACGCTTTACAATACTTTCTCTTTCACTACCCATCGAAAGGATGAGACTCGCCGGAAGCGTTATCAGAGCTGAAGCTGGCTTGATCTTCAACAGCTCACGAACAGAATGAATAAATCGATGTATTTCCTGAAACCGGATACGAGGACATCAGCCACATTCATCTGTTCTCGAGAACAGACTCACGTTCATGGAAATGTTCCCCCAATCAAGACTTCCCAGCTCATGCACAGCCAGCCTCGTCGCTCTGCCTTTATCGGCATGCTCCAACTTCTCCCACACACCTTTCAACACTTCATCCAGAACACATGATCGAGAAGTACTCGGCTCATCAGAGTTGATGGCCACGTATGACATTTGACCAGACTCTTGCATCATGGAAAGGGCTTCCGATGGGATGGTAGTCATAAGAGACAGATTGGATCCGTTGCCTATGTATTATTATCAGAACCCATACCTCATTAGTCAATTTACCAAGATGGAATTAAAGCTCTTCGACTTACCCTTCACCGTGGTCTGAAACTTGCCCATCTTCTCATATCTCCACGCAATTTTCCTCTCACCACCTTCCACCCCTCCTTCCCCTTCGCTCTCGCTCCCATCTCCAGGTACCCCGCCTTCCGTCCACATACACCCTTTCACCACGGCCTCCCCTTCCTCCTTCTCTCCGACCAGCACCCCCGCCTGACCAGACGCCAAACCCTGGGCGATCCAGTATCTCTCCACTAACCTACCCCACGCGGACTGGGTGTCAGGGGCAAGGACGAGGAGGATGGAATGGAGGGGTAAACCGCCGCCGAGAAGGTCATCCATTGACGGAAGACCGGTTGGGAGGAGAGGTAAAGAGTGGATAGGGGATGGTGTCGTGCCCGGCGGAGGGGGATTGGCTGCTGGGATTCGGCGAGTGAATGACGGCATTTTTGCTGAGTGAGAAGAACAGTATGGCAAATGTAAACAAAAATGAAGTTGCGATGTTCCTTGGTGCTCGATGACGAGAACTTCAATACAATTTCGGCTCATCGAGGTGGAGGTCAATGGGCACCTTTTACGTAAATGGATAATTCACTACGAGCGACCCAACTCGAGCGATCGAGCGATTGACATGGGCTGTTCAACTTTTTGTATGCAGATGTAGACAGGTAAATATGCAGTATTTGAATCGTAGACATCGTGCATCGTGTACACAGACGAAAACATGTAGATAACGAAAGAGACCTGGGTATCGTTACAAACGTAACAAAAAGGGTATACGTCCTTTTCATTGCCATCAAACATCCAGTTAATGGTTTATGGGAAGGAAGATGGAAAAAGATTGTGAAGGAAGAGACAAAGCAGAAGAATCTACACACAACCCCAGCTTATGGAAGCGAAAGCGCAACGGAAACGAAAATAAGAGATGTAATGGTAGATACTATGATATAAGGTTCGTTATGCGCGTCAATATTTCAAAATTTTAATTGTCCTGCACAGCCAGTGTCCGTAAACAAGTTCGAGAGAGTAATAGGATGGGAAGGGATAAGATTTAACCCTGAAGGGCGGCCTCGACCACGAGCTGACCGTATTGCGCAGCAAGAGCGTTGATCATCTCGAGGTTGCCGGTAACTTCGACAGAAACCTGTGATGAACCGCCGCTGACACCAGCATTGGAGGAAATGGTAGCAGAAACGCTGCTGTTGGAAACGTCACTAACGATGGCAAAGGGGTTGGTAGAGTTGACGGCCGCAGAGGCGGAAGAGTAGGCGGAAGAAGTGATGGTGCTACTAGGCGCAGAGGAGCTGTAGGCAGAGCTCTCAACCCAGTCGGAGGTGGAACTGGAAGAAGGGGCCACCCAAGTGGAGGTGGGTGTGGTCGAAGTAGAGGTCTCAGCGGGCGGAGTATACCATTGGGTGGTGGAAGAAGGAGTGGGTGAGGTGGAAGGCTCGACCCACTCAGAGGTAGACGATGACGGAGGAACCCAGACGTAGGTGGAAGTCGATGATGGTGAAGGAGCAACCCAAGTGGAAGTGGGGGGTACATAAGTGGAAGTGGGGGTTTCAGAAGTGGAAGTCTCGGCAGGAGCCTACAAAAGATGGGTCAGTAGAAGTTTTGCGCCGAGCTTTATAAAGACAGCCCAACTCACATCGTCATCAAACCACCAAGTGATGTGAATAGTACCGGCGTCATAACCAGCGAACTGGGTGAAAAGGCCGGGAGACAAGTCAAGAGATCCGTAGTCACATGTAGGGCATTCGTCTGTATTTTGTTAGCAAGGAAAACGCGTCAAATCATCGACTAGCTCACCAAGAATCTCAACACCGCCAATAGTGGTAGAGCCCATTTGGATGGTAATGTGCTTGAAGCACTGAGGACCGGGGTCTGCATGCGCGAAATCCATCAGCATATGCTTTTTTTTTACTTTTTTCATGCGATTTGATTTTGACATAAAAAGACTCAAACACTCGTACTTACATCCACTACCATACTGCGCAGAGTTCAACGCAACCATGTAATCGCCGTCTTGAGAGTTCAAACCACAAGCGCCCAAACCCGTGTAGTAAAAGGTTCCAACACCGGTATACGTCGTCCCACGGGGAGTAAGGGTTCTATTGTCAAAATGGTCGCGCTCAACAATGGTTCGGTTGTCATAGTGGTTATCCCTCTCGACGATGGACGGGGTTTCTTCAGCATTGCGACCATGAATATGTTCATAGTTCTTTCGAGCTCGCTCGTGAGCGCGGCGGTGGGAAGGGTTGTGAGCAGCGAAAGCGAGAATGGGGAGGAGCTGGAAGAAGGCGAGGAGGGCAAGCATGGTCGTCGGGCGTATCGAGTTAGTTGCTGTGCTGGATAGTCGGATTGCGATATGTATGGGACACTAATAAAGAGCGTGAATAAATGAATGTGATGTTGGTGTATAGCTATACGACGTTAATGATGTAAAGGAAGGGGTATAATGCTTTCTGTTATGAAATTGCAAAGGAGGAGACGAACCGTGCAAACAACAAGCCCCCCCCGCGACTGACAACCGTCCCTGAGAGGTCATCCGCGTCGCCTTAAAACATAAAACGCCGAGTGTGGCACCGCTTGTTGACGCCCCGGATTACGGGAGAACGAATACGTAAGATTGCTATCCTGGTCAAACGTCAAATCGGCTCTTCAAGCACCGACCACTGCATTCAACAGCGAGAATCACTTGATTATGAAGGTAGGAAACACTTTGCAACGTATATAGGGCAGGACACGATGGCCCCCTGGGCGACAGCCCCTCATTCAACGTTGGATTGTGTATATGTAGTACAAGATAATGAGTGTTACAGGGAGTTAGTTAGGACGCTAAGTAGTGGGATCTGAATTTGTCAAGAACACAGGCGATTGACGCTTGATGGCCGCGTGACGAGAGTCTCAATAAACGTACAAATACAATACAATGCATCATTATCACCCTCCATCATCTACACAGGAGCATTCTACAGGATCCGCTATTCAATATCCTCACCACCCTTCCTTCTCCTCTGCTTCTTGGCCTCCCTGTGTCTTCTCTTCCATGCTTGAGTCAACTCGCCTCGTTCCTTCTCCCATAGCCCTTTCATAGCCGCCTCGCCCTCTCGCGGCTGTCTGTGGAAGCCCATAAGGGGAAATTCTTGCTCTTCCCGACCCTGCTCCTGACCGTAATTATTCTGACCATAGCCGTCCTGATCATAGCCATATCCCTCCATTTCCTCCGTAAGAGGTTTGGGCACACCGAAATGCAACTCGTTGAACGGGTTCCGGGATTCTCCTTTCTTGCCCTTGGTTCTTTCCGCCGCTTCTTTGTCCATAGGGATGGCGAAAAACATGGGGGTCTCGGCGGCGCTCTCCAGGTCTAACTTGACTTTTCCTCTTCCACCTTCCATCATTGATAATGGTTGAAGCTCGTCCTCTTCCTTTTGCGTAGCGATGGTACCGGGGACAGGAAGAGGGATGTCGAGTTCGTCATCGAGCTCGAGATCTTCGGCGAGGTTTGCAAGGAGGGAGAAACCGGTGGTAGGTTGGGCGGCGGAAGTAGAAGGGCCGGAGAAAAGAGAGGTGGAGGGAGCAGCAGGTGCAAATAGGTCTTTGAGAGTGGTGGGTTTAGGGGCTTGGGGATTTGCAGAGGAACGGGCAGATGGGGATTCGTCGGAATCGTCAGAGTCTGAATCGGAGTCCGAATCAGAGTCTGAATCATCAGATTCAGAATCAGAATCAGAATCAGAATCAGAATCAGAATCAGAATCAGAATCAGAATCAGAATCAGAATCGGAATCGGAATCGGAATCGGAATCGTCGGAGTCGGAGCCATCAGAATCATCTGAATCGCCATTGGAATCATCGTTATCACCATCCTCACCATCATCATCTCCTGAACTGTCACTAGATCCTGATTCAGAGCTAGAGCTTGACTCCTCTGAGCTCTGTTTCTCATCCCCATTCCCCATAGATGGGTCCACATCCATCTTATCATCATTTGAGCTGGACTCATCGTTATTGCTGCTGCTTTCCTCGCCTGATGAAAGGTTCTCCGCCTCATCCTGAGGTTTCTCGCTTTCCTCTACCATAGACACTTCGATCATAGGCTCCTGCACTTTGAAATTCTCCACCCCGCTCACTTCCGCCTCGGCAGGCCTTTTTTCCCTCTCCTTCTTCTTTCCTCTGCCAATCTCGACGTCTTCCTCACCACTATCATCTTCCGAAAAACCCTTCCATTCATTTCTAGTGAGCTTCTCCATTGGTGGGGACGCTGACCCATCAAGTCCATCAAGGAGAGATCCAAGGACGTTAAGGGCGGCGGACTTTTCTGTACGAACCTGTCGGATAAGAGGAGCAGGTACAGCAGGGGTGGGAGGGGTGGGAGGATGTTTGACTGCAGGGAAGGGGATTGGAGCTAAGATGGGGGAAGAAGCAGAAGAAAGGGGAGGGGATGGTCTAGTTAAAAACTGACCCTCTTCGGGAACCGTATGCGTGGAGAACAGCGGGGAAAGAGCCTGAAGAGGCGACCCGGACGCGGATGCGAAAGACGACGATGAGGCTGATGATTCTTTTTGTTCGAGGTGCTCAGCGGGGCCGGTGGAAAAGAGAGGCGACGGAGGTTGCTGAGGCTCATCGACGCTTCCTTGTGAAGGGGTAGGCGCAGAAAAATCTGTATGGTGTTCGTGCGCAGGGAAGAGAGGGGAATCTTCTCTGTCGGCCAGGTGCCTGGTCCCAAACAATGGCGAGCTAGCAGCGCCATCTGCAGCAGGAAGATCATCGCTGCCCAAATCGAGATCCAGTTCGATATCATAATTGTCCTCTTCAACACGTCTCCTCTTAGCACGTACGACTTCTTCCTGGACGACTTCGCCGTTAACGGTTTTCTTCCATACACCAATGGGCACCTTGCCATCTTCCGCCGTCTCTTCCTCCTCGTCTTCTTCGAATTCTTCATACTCCCATTCTCCCTCTGGCTGATTTTGGCCAGCAACCTGCTCTTCTGTAGAAAACGAAACCATCTGAGAGCCCCACTGAATCGGGTTGATAACTTTCCGGAAAGACCTTGCAGGGGGCAAACGAGCCCGTCTCCTTGAGCTTTCCTTTCTCTCAACAACCCCGATGGGCCTTTCCGCACGCATACAAAGGGGTCTCACTAGCCGCGTCGCTTTGGTGCCACCATTTTCGATGTCGACAGCCACCCAGAACTTTTTCTTCTCTGCCCGTTTGACATCAACAATGATCATATCCTGGGCCTCTTTACCAACATCTTCACCCCTTGATAACAAGACTCTTTTTCGCTTCTTTTCAATCTGCTTAGCTTTTAATCCGGGATCCGGATTATTGATAGCGTTGATAGCAACGTCGAAACGGGGTTTAGCTTCGGCGATACGAAGGAGTGCGCCACGCCAATGGGACCCGGACATGATGTTGAGACAGCGTTTGAGCTGGGCAGCTGTGGCTTCAAGGGTCAAAAAGGTGAATGGTCGAGGGTTTCCTGATAGAAATTAGTGCGCAATGAGAAATATATAAACGCAGGACATACCGAGAGCGTCGGGCTGCAACTCTTCGACATCTTTCACAGTTCCGAAGATGGAAAAGCGGTCTTTCAAGTGGACGGTGGTGATTTCCGGCTTGAGACCTCCGATATGGAGTCGTTTCGTTACTATCTCTGCGCTGGCCATGCTGTTGCAGACCGAATATTTGACTGTTTGAGGAATCTAATGAATTACTTTGTACACCATTGAAATTGGTATCTCGAAAGTTGTGAAGAAATCTAATCTCGTCACGTGACCGGACATCATTACCTGGGGTGTCGGCATTCGAGCTGGCAATGATTTCCTCGTTGACCCTTTTTGCTTTCGACTTATCTGTATGCATACTTGCTCTACAGCGTCTGTGGTAGCTCAAGACTGAAATCGCCATATTAGAAGTGATTTGTATCATTTCCCATATTAGAAGTGATTTGTATCAAGGATATTACCGTCAGTATCTTGAGCAATAGTTCGAACGGAACGACGTCGGCTACGTGGATCGTCGGTGGGTATTTCTTAGTCGTGGAAAGCTGTCGGAGTAGCTGTTGAATCGCATTTGGTCTTTGCTTTCAAGGCCCAAGCGTTAGATATAGATTAATGATTTAAAAAAGCATACAATACCCCATAAATGGTCGTTACTCGCCGTCAAGCTGTTTCAGCATCCTCAACGCCTCCGCCCAACATGCCTGAGACAACCCATTTACTCCCAAAGGCAGGAGAGACAAGCGAGGATGGAGAGAGGAGGACAATCTCCTATGAGGAGTCCCTGATATTGTTACCCTGGCAGACAGATAATGACTATATTAGGCATGGGTATAGAAGAGCGACGCCCTCGATTCGAAAGTGCTTATGGAGTGCAGTAAGCTGTAAGTTCATTTTTTGTTGAGGTGAACTATCATATTAAGTCTGTCACAGACCTTCACAATGAGACAGGTTTGTTTTATCCTTCTTGTGGTTGACGCGGTAGTATAAACATTTACTCTCCTGCAGTAAATATCCACTCCCATTCTGTTGGCGCTGTCTTCTTTCTGTCGCTCCTCCCCCTTCACCTCATCCCAACGCATTTCCCCACCTTAAGCCTGTCCTGCAACCCATTACCCACCCCGCCTACTCTACATGATAAGCTGGCTCTGGCTCTGTATCTCATTTGTGCTGTGTCATGTTTGAGTTTGAGCAGCTGGTTTCATACAGTATCATGCCATTCAAAAGAGGTTTGCGATGCAGCTCACCGTGGAGACTATGTGAGTCAGTGATTTGGGGGTACGAGTCCTGACCATTTATAGATAGGTATTGTCATATTAATCGTGGGGAGTATCACCCCCGGTATGTACTATGCTTTCTATGAGAATGTCTTTCTTCAAGTTTTCTATATGGGTACGTCCATCTCATGTAGGAGATCGACACTGACGAAAAGAACAGCCGTGATCATCATTGCCGGTATAGCATCAGCTTATGTTGGTTTGTTTCCATATGCCACTCGTACCAAACTGATCTTCCAACAGATCGTATTATCCCCACACCATCGTTCCCATCGATGGCACCGTACCCTCACATTCATCGCCCTAGGCCTCTCTGCTGTGGTACCCATCACCCATATCTTATTCACCCAAGGTCTAGCGCATGCGAGAGAAAAGATGAGCCTTGACCTCATTGTAGCAGGTGGGGCAAGCTACATTTTTGGTGCATTACTCTAGTACGATGATACCTTTGTAACAAGGTGGATGAAAAACTAACTTGATTGGCTTCTAGCGCCGCAAGGATCCCCGAAAAGCTTTCTCCCGGCACTTTCGACTATTTTGGATCATCCCATCAAATCTTCCACTGCTTTGTCTTGGCAGGTGCTGGTTTCCAATACGCCGCGCTTAGAGGTATGGTCTGGGGGAGAGCTATGGCCGTTGGTAAGACGATCGCCGGATCCGAAGGACTTTCGTAGACTGTGGTATAGATGACGTAGAATTGACAAAGTTTAGATCTCTCGACATGATTAGCTGCATTCTTTTCACATATATGACTATATTGCACAACTTTGTACGCCCTTTTATTACACGGAACTGTCTTTACAAGCCTCTCCACTCTAGGTCATCATCAATCTTGAATGTCGCCTTCTCGCCACCAATGTTTTGTGCGTTTTCGCCAACCCGAACAGTCCACTCTCCCAACTCCGTCCTCCAAGTGTTCCAGAGCTCATCCCAGTGTGAGACCGCATCTAATACTCATAAGCTGTATTCTCGGCTGTAGGTGTCTAAAGAAAACTTACACTTATCAAATGAGACCTTGATCTCTCGTTTTGTACCTGATTTGAGCCCATAAACCTTTTGAAACCCTTGCAGAGTCCATTCTGGGTGCTTCAAACCGTTCGGGCTCTCAGGTGGCGGACTCAACCAGAACATGACAGTATGCGCTCCCTCCTCCTTGCCAGTATTTTCCACTTGCACTGCGACTTCCACCCTCCACCCATCGGCGCCAACGTTCTTTGGTGATTCTGGTACTTGAGAGATGTGAAGGCCGGAATAAACAAAAGTGGTGTAGGAAAGACCATGGCCGAAGGAAAAGAGAGGATCGATACCCCTTGCGTTAAAATGTTTGTACCCTACCCAGATACCTTCGTCGTAATAAACCTTGGTGCGTGCCGATTTGTAGTTCAAGTTAGCGGGAATATCAAGCTCTCGTTTAGGGAATGTTATCGGAAGGCGACCAGAGGGGTTGGTATACCCGTAGATAATGTCGGCGATGGCATTACCAGTTTCGTTTCCCAGGTACCAAGCAAACACCACACCTTTCACTTTGTCGAGCCACGGCATTGCAACGGCAGAACCCGCTTGAATGACAACAATCGTGTTGGGGTTCGCTTCCGCCACGGCACTGACGAGATTATCTGTGTCCATCGGCAAAGAAAGGTCAGGGCGGTCGTATCCTTCTGATTCCCAGCACGAGTTAAGCCCAATAACGAGCAAGGCGACGTCTGAAGATGCAGCGAGAGAGACGGCGTTAGAGAGGAGAGTCAAAGCGGGGATAACTTGGGTGTAGCCAAGACGCATACCGGGACTTGCGATGGGAGTGTTAATGTTGTTGACTGAGTAGGGCCGGGTGTCGTGGAGGAAGCGAATGTCATATCTCTGGGACAAGCACTGTCAATTCTCTTCCATGACAATGTAACGTCAGTTGAACAACTCACCTTGTTCTTTTTAGCCTTAATTCGGCCCTTGACTTCCTTCGTCCCCAAGTTAAAAAAACTCGTTGACCTTTCATCTTCTCTTGACGCATCAATGACAAGTTCTCCATCGATCCATAACCACCCCTTGCCAGTTACGACCACTCCAAACTCGTACTCTCCGTCCTCTACTGGTGTCCAGACCGCATCAAGCTGGGTAAAGTACTTCGTAGTCAGGCCAGGAACGGTAAAGTCAGCAAGGAACATGTCGGATGAGTCCCATGTCTCGACATGTACGGGTTCCTCAGCTTTATCGCCTGAGGAGGTGATGGCGAAGTGTGAAAGTTGGAAGCCGGGTGAGCCATCGGGACAGGTAAAGTTGTCGTCAAGTATAGGCAAGAACTTGTTGGAGTGACATCCAAGGGAATAGCAAAGCTCAACACCTTCGGGGGCATTGTCGGAGAGACCTTGCCAGGGAGTTGATGACCAGGCTGAGCGAAGTTGGGCAGATCCACCGCCGGTGAGGACCTTGGCCTTGGCGTTGGGACCGATAACGGCGACTTTTTTGTGTTCACGGATTGGGAGAACATCCGTCTCATTTTTGAGAAGTACAATGCTTTCCCCAGCCAAGCGACGAAGCAACTTGGCGTCTTCTGCTTGATCCTCCGTTCTAGTTTTCTCTTTACGAGGCAGTGAATATACCAACTCCTCGTTTTTCTTCGCGAGCTTCTGTACCCACCTTAATACATCACCTGCAACCTTGTCCAACTGCGTGGGATCGACCTTGTGCGCATTAATAAGGTGAGTCACAAGTTCATTTGGGCGCCATCGGGTGGCCCCAGGCATCTCGAGGTTGAGCCCGGCGTTGATACTTTCGGAGACGGAATAGGTACCATACCAGTCACTCATTACCAGCCCATCGAATCCCCATTCTTTTCTCAACAGCTCCTCAAGTAACCACCTGTTTTCCGAACAATGCGTCCCGTTGAGTTTGTTATAAGCAGTCATGAATGCTTGTGGTTTGGACTTCTTGAGTGCAATTTGGAATGGTCGAAGATAAATTTCCCTCAAAGCCCTAGGCGCGATGATAGAGTCCTCGCCCATCCGCTCGTGCTCTTGATCATTCCCCACAAAATGCTTGATCGCCGCACTGACACCACCTTCCTGCAGGCCAGCAACATAAGCGGCCGCAATCAAACCAGACAAAGTGGGGTCTTCAGAGAATGATTCGAATGCTCGACCACCAAGCGGGGAACGTTGGATGTTGATAGTGGGAGCAAGAAGACAGACGGCATTGCGAGCAAGGGTTTCAAGCGCTAGGAGATTGCCGGCTGAATGGATTAGATCGGGAGAAAAAGTGGAGGCAAGAGAAGTAGCGCTTGGAAGGGCAGAAGCCGGTGCTTATTCTGGTCAGCCCTGAACATTCAACGATCAAGTCTAGGATGCCCACTCATATGGTAAAATGAGTCTCCTCGAGCGCCCCCAGGGCCATCAGTCATCTTGATGCTTCTCTAACATCAGCATACCCTCACTTCTAAGTAACACAAGCACCTCACGAAGGGACGTTCAGTCTTGGAATCGGTACAGTACTTTTACACAATGTACGTCAGCCTTGTCTATCAGAACAAGCAAGCAAGACTCACTTCCACCAATCCTTGCCTGCAAGGAGGGAGATCTTCTCTTCCGTGGTGAGCTGTTTAAGGAGATCATCGATGTTTGCGGTCAAGAACGACCTGTCAAGGTCTATGTTGTTCGTGGACATGGCAAATGTGGTGGGAAGTAGTTGAGAGAGCGAAGAGCGCTGATATAGTTATTCGCATTTCACCGGTGCGGTCTAGGACTTGTCGCATGTCTCGCTGTTCCTTCATGGTCAACCTCTGGCGGTCTGAGGACAAGATTCCAACACAAGTTACTCGGAAAGACTTCCCGAAGTCAATCCGACGTTTATCCTGCCAAACAGCCGATCTCGGCATAGAGTTATATATATCTCGGCATAATAAATAAACCAACAACAATCAGCAACAAAGATTAAATAATTAAGCGAGTAAAATGGCACCTGTGGGCTGCACCTGCCCGATCGGGGTGGGTGGGGCGGGGGAGGGGCGTTATTCCAGGCGGCTTGTTATGTCGAGTATAATTCCGTATGAGTATTGGTGGGTTGCTCCCGGTACATAATAAATATTCCAAGTGGATTATGCCGCCTTCTCCGTTACTGATTAGGAATCGAAGCAGGAAGGTTCCGGGGGGCATTCCGTGCCGCCTGCACCACTGCAACTCCTGTCCTCCGTGCCGGCGCTGGCAAGCATGCATGCATGCGCGTCGCGCTGTAATGCAGTGAACTTCAGGTCGTTTTTCAGTTTGTCGCCAGTCGACCGTCGTCGTCGGACATGACCGCAACGAGCACGTAACGTGCGCATACGACGAGGAAGTCTTCTGTTCGTTGTTCTTGACGACGGCTGGCTTCGGTATGAAATAATCCGTTCGTTCGTTTTCACAAATCTTTCGGCTGCCCGATCACAGCCTCGGTATAGAAACCACAACTCAATAGCGGGTAATAGTCCTTAAATTACAGTTATGCTTGCCTTTAACTGTCTAATCCAACATATAGGGCTATTCGTGGTTACAAATCCTTCGTTTGGAAGCAAAAGCCAATCGACTTTAAATCCGTCCGCGCAATCTCTCGCCAGGCAGACAATGGAATAGTCAATTGTCTGAAAATGCAGACTGAGTTTGTCTTCTTTGATGATGGTAGCTGCTATAATATAATTAGCAATGCCTTCGGCAAAGGTTATCAATTGTTATACAATGAATGACTGACCGCCATCATACTTGTACTGCAATCTCCTCCGAGCACGGTCGAGGTAAGGTCATTTAATCAGCTGCAATAGAAAGGCAAAGATGATTGAGGTTGGTAGTTGGCACTCATGATAGAACAACGAGTTGTTTGAGTATTGTAGTGAGCAACGTCATTCTGCGCCTCTGGCTTCTCGTCTTGACCCTTGGCAACGTGCCATGGCTACCAAGGTTATTAAATAGGCGGATACACCATTCCCATATACCATCATGTAATCACCATGTAGCTGAGGGCTGACTGCAGAGGATATCTTACTGCGTCCAGCGTTCCGACGTTATACCTCTACCCTCACGCTGTTATACCACCGGCACCCTAAAGCGTAAAAGCTTCTTATTATCGAGAGTCAAGGGTGTTGAATGAGCGAGTAAATGGGAACAGCAGAGATCTGCCGAAAGGGAGGAAGGGAGTTTGTGGCAGATTCGTCTCATATTTTGCAGAAGGATCTATTATAATTTCTCTTCTTCTTCCCATGCATCTCATAGGCATCTCACAAGAGATTATTATGGGGACTTTGTGGTTGCTAGGTTGTGTGAGCGCCTTTCTATCTAAGCAGTTCCCACATCATCGTCTGATCACTGTCTAACACACAAGCTATCGATCCACCTACCGAATTCTCAACACATTTACCAAAATCTGGAACACATCTCATAGACACCCCACAACAAGGGAATATCAGAAACTGGTATCAAGCAAGTTTTAACAGATTCAGATTATTATTATTAAGATCACAAGTCATTGAGTTTTCGAGTATTGGCCCGCCAGTTGACTATGGACAGTGATGTTTGGTGATAAATCCATCATTAACCTCAAGCCCGCGGCCGCTCACGGTGAAAGGACGGGACTACGCATACCAACGTATCCTTGTTGCATTATCCTTCGTTATCAGATCAGACGGATAATCACCGCTCCAGCTTTCATTGTTCATCAATCATCAGACTTCAGTTTCGTACTTTCCCTGCGTATGCATGGAGTTCGGCACTTGTTGCTGCTTGAATATCATGTTGCTGGTACGATTGCTACATGCTGCACCCTGCACCTGCACCATCGCAGACCGCACAACTTGTTGTTGCCCCGTTGCTGCTTGAATCTGCAATATCTTCTTGCACCACATCTGTGGGATATGAAATGGCATAAGGATGAGTTGGATAGGTGTACCGGCAGGTGTATCTTCGGCCAGCCAAGACACTTCGGTAGTATCATATTACAGTAATTATGCATTGTATTAGCAAAGAGAAGTCGCATAAAATGTACACATGAACATGATGACGATGGGGAGAGGGAGAGAAGAGGGTGTTCAGGGCTGAAAGGCGCCAACGCTAGTCGATAATAGCTGATAGCGAGCGCAGTAAATATAGCAGACAGTAGCGAGGTGTCTATATATATATATATATAAGCTATCTTGTTTACACAGACATGCGTCAGGGACAATGACGATGAAAGATGAAAAGTCATGTGTTGTTTGTTATGTCTGCTGATATTTCTAATTGGACGCGACGTGTTTGGACCCTTTTGAACTTCGGACTTCAAAAGCTTTTTAGGCTCAAATACTCAAATTTGCTTAGTCAAATAAATTATCTGAAAATAAGTTCAAATGAGTAATGGGCAACGGTGGTTCGTCTTTTGTTGGAATATGTGGTGGGTAGCGGTGGGCAACGGCAACAACGAAGGCGAGCGGATATTGAACATTGGACCAGTGGCGAGAAATGCTGTTTGCTGCCATCAATGATCTCGGGTCCATATGCCAATCATGTTATTGCTTGTGAGCGAGGCTTTCAATTCGCTGGTCCATGTCCAGTGCTCGCGTCGTACATGTCGTACATGAGTTAGTTGTCGATCATCAGCCAGATTCTACCAAAAAAGAGCCAGGAAGAAGAGCAATAAACCTTCTGGACTGTAACAGGAGTCACGTTACACAATCTAATAAGCCGCACGACCCAACCACCCGCAGATACTACGTACAGGGACGACTCTTTTCCCGCTTTGACATCCGACGTTTCTTCGCACTCATATTTTGGAGCAAAGTTCGGTGGTGCAGTATAGTATGTACAATATGTCATAGTAGTAGTACATCATATTAACTAACAATTGTAAGTTGCAGATTGCAGACTTTTTGCTCGATCCACCGCCTCTCATTTTATCTTCCCGCGTTCGTGCTCCTTGTTGTAAGTCAAGTTATTATTATGATCTATTATTAAAGTTATCACAGGTCCAAGATCCAAAGAGACAGCGGGTTGGGTTAATACCGAGTCGCACTTTGGGCCAGGAATCTGATATGGAATTTTATGGAAGAGGATGGATGAAATTGAAGTCGTCGGTGGAATGGAAAAAAAAAAAAAAAACGCCCAAAGAGGAAAGTAGAAAAGGGAAAAAGGGCGGAATTTGGTGCGATGCACGCAATCCCAGAACCGGCTGCCGAAATAATTGATGAAACGGTTAAAGGCCCTGGAACGCAGGACCAATAGAACCCCTCCGACATGCTCTCCGCCGGATTTTGGGCATGTTCGCCGTGTTTTGCTGCATCTCGGAGGGTGGCCGAAGAGCAGGGAGCGCGTTGTTAGACACCATTTCTGTACCTGCTGCGAAATATTCACGTGCATAAAAGCTCGAACAAATTAATAAAGAAGATAATGAGAATGCTGTCATGCTGTGCGATAGAGAAGCAGGATTTAGCCATGGGGAAGTACATGCAAAAGTGGAGGATGAAAGCAAGTCTGGTAGCGGGCCGTAGACCGTATAGGTAGCGAATTTTGGATGCAGGGCTGGGTGGCGGGGTTGTTGTTGTGTTTACCTGCTCCTGGCTGTCGCGCCCTGGACCTTTTTTTTTTTGTCAGCGTGCACGGTCTGACCCTTATCCCTTAACGTTTCCCACTCCCATATAGTACAGAAAATAATAATATATCAAGATCCGGTATTATCCCATTGTGAATGGCCTCAAAGTCATCCTCTATACATCCCTACTCCCCGTTAGCCCATCCACGCCGCCGCACCTCTCTCTCCGTCGCCCTCAGCTCCCATCCTTTCCAGCCCGCCTATCCCTACCCTTATCCCTACCATCGCCGACGAGCTCGCACAATGCCCATTCAACGCACAAGGCGTTCTCGCGACACATCCACAAGCCGTACACGCAAAACAGTCATCGTCTTCCTCGTCATCCTCTCCCTCATCCTCCTCGGAACGGTCATCGTGCTTTCCACAGTATCATACTACCTCGCCATCCCCTCCTGGGCCTATCTCACAGAGACTGAAGTTGCCTGGAGACCGGAAGATGTCATCAAGCCTCTCCTTGAACAACCTAGGCCAAAACTGTCGAAGCGAGTGCAATGGAGAGAGCTCGACAGCGACGTCCCCGCCTACACCTCAACGGGTACTGCGACCGCTTCCATCATCTCTGTTGACTCCGCCACCATGACCACCGAAACTTGGGACGAGTTCAAGGAGGAGATGGAGGAGCTTGATGCGGCTGAAGAGGTCGATGAAGATATCTCCACAAAGCCTGAAAGCGAAGCTGTCGATACACTTCCTACCACCACCTCATCTATTGAAGAAGATAATGGTCAGTGGGGGATTGATGGCATGGGCACCGGTTCATACTGGATGCGAAACGACTGGGACGGGCGTGTGCGGGACACCGATAGCTGGGAAAGACTGTATAATGTTACCAACAGGTGAGTTCATCGCATTGGGGTATCGGCTGCGCATTGCAGTGTTCTATCGTGTTGCAATTGGGTCATCTTTCTTTCTTTGTGCTCGGTCCTCTTGAGTGGTTCGACGATATTTGACGGGTTCCGTATCACTTTGCACAGCGATACTAGCATACATGACGTCTTCTTGCGAACAGTCTACCGCTATGAGCCAGGTAATGTGGCTAAGCATTGTTTGGCGAGATTCGTATTAACGGGTTCCATTTCACTTGGCTCAATCCTCTACTTTCATTAAACTCTGTTGAAGCGACGTGGTCGATTACCCCCAATAACTCGTTTCACAAATGAACGTGGCTGACATGGCATATGTAGGCCAGGCGAAACCATCCCTAGGTTGATTCACCAGACATGGAAAGACGACCAGCTACCCGAGAAATGGAGGAAGGCTTGGAAGGAATGCAGAGAAGGGATGCCTGACTAGTGAGTACTTATACAGGAAGTAATGGCAAATGCTAATAATCTACAGCGAGTACATGCTCTGGACCGACGATCTCTCTCGAGAATTCATCGCCAAGCACTACCCATCTCACCTTCGCATGTATGACTCTTACGAGTTCCCTATCCAGCGAGCGGATTCTATCAGGTACTTTATCCTCCACCACTTTGGCGGTGTCTACATGGACCTTGATATCGGTTGTCGAAGACGTTTGGACCCTCTCTTGCAAGGTGACTGGGAGGTCATCCTTCCTATCACCAAGCCCGTCGGTATCTCCAACGACTTGATCTTCTCGTCCAAGGGTTCTGCATTCATGGACGGCGCTGTCCACAGTCTTGCGGCTTTCAACCACAAGTACTTCTCCAATTACCCTACTGTCATGTTCTCCACCGGGTAGGTATTTTGCTTGACAGTCACGAGACAAATGCTGATGTACCCCAGGCCCATGTTCTTGTCCGCCCAATATGCCATTTTCTCCGCCTCACACCCCCTCACCGAGTCTCACCCTCGTTCTGAGATCCGTGTCCTCCCCAAGTCTCTTTATGGGAAGAATGCCCCCATCTCTGACGTGCCCCACTCCTTCTTCTCTCACTTCTACGGTTCTTCATGGCACGCGGATGATGCTGGTTTTATCACGTTCTTGGGCAACTGGGGCAAGAGACTTATGTGGATTGGCGGAGTAATCCTCATTTTTGGTGCCATCCGTTTGATCTGGGTCAAGCGCAAAGCCGCGGCTGGACAACAATACCAACTTCTCTCCATCTTACCCATCACACGCTCCCCTTCACCTTCTGGTTATGACACTCCCACTTCTGCCGGCTCTAGTCCCCTTTCCCCTTCAGCTCTTGATGTCAACCTCCCCCCGAATATGCCTTCCGACATTACTTCTGTCTTCAGGCGAGCGGGTAACCTCATCCTCGCAGCTCCTGCTACTCTACTCCAAGGGGGCGACCGCGAGAGAAGAGGTAGACGGCGACAGGGCTTGCTTTACTTTGTGCCCGCCATCTTTCAGCCCGTGCCCGCCGCTTCTGAAGCATCCCAATTCCCTCTCAGACGCTCAAGACGAGATCGAGATAACCGCAAGGATTCTCTTGCTCCGCCTCCGTACGAGCAGCTTATGGAGGAAGGTTCCGCCTCTGGCTCAGCATGTCCTTCTCCCTCTCGTCCTTCAAACAGACTAAAGTCTGTCGAAGGGGGAATGGGAGAGGCGACGATGGAGGATGTGGACGCTTTCCTGAATGAAGCGGATAATGAGGATTCAGGCTTCTGGACCAGGGGAGGGAGAAGATGAAGGCTGATGGTAATCGCGGCGGCCGAGCTAATAAGGTCAAAAGTGTTTCAATAGTGTCAGGTGGATATAATTTTTCTGTGGGGGGATTTGTATCTTGCCGAGTTCGGTTTCGCTGTCATGACCGTTTTTTCGGGCTTTTTATGGGTATTTCTTAGCAGCTGTCTGTTCTGCCATCTCGTCTCGTCTTTAGGGATTCGTTTTCTTTTAACGATAATTGAATCATTTTCTTTACAGGGAAACAGTATACATACACGATGTATACATGCATGAAAAACATTCATTTGAGCACTACTCGTACTCACGTGATTCTCGGACGCATGGCAATCTCGGACATATCACACTACTGTATATCACCATGTATTTACATCCATATCTCCACAATGGCCGATTCTATGACCCTCGCACTTGAGCACAAGATAAACAACCCCGTGAAAGCTATCAGAAAGTCGCAGATTTATACGGGGTCTCAAAGTCATCCCTCTACGACCGTCACACCAGCGTACACTCGTCCCATACGACCTCGGCCCCTCGACATCTCTTTATCGTGCAAGAAGAGGAATTGATCAAAAACATCAACGAATATGCTGAGCGAGGCACCCCCTTGACGCCAAGACATGTCAGCGGACTTGCAAGAGCGGTTTATGATGGAGAATTGGGCGTCAATTGGGCCTCGCGGTCCATCTCGCTACGATAATTCCCGTTTTTCTCTTACAAAGAGCTTTGGACGCCTACAAGCAGACATTCCAGAGACACGTAGAGGTTTTAATACCTTGTATGTATTTCTTAATGTTTGTCGAGACTGTTTAAATGCTTTTCGCAGGTCAAAGAGGTGTCGCATCTTCGGCTTGCATCGGCGTCGACTCTGTGCCAGTTCCTCCGCTTATCATCTATCAAAGCGCACAACTGCAAAAAAGCTGGTTCAAGGTGCGGGAAGAGGGCGACAGGGTGGTACACCAGCTCGCTATCAACACCGATTCTGACGGGATCAACAGCTATGCGATGTACAAATGGCTTGAAGACGTGGATTATTTGGCTTCGGGGCCTGTTAAAGGAAATCGGTCTCCCGCGGATGGATCCTACCACCCTGCATATCGACAATCAATCGGCCATGTGTCTTTCCCACAATCCCCTTTCCCATGAAAAGTCTAAACATATCGACATTCAATATCATATTATTAGGGGGGGGGTGGAAAATAAAGAATTAAACTAGCGTATATTCCAACTGAAAAACAGCGGGCCGAAGTTCTTACCAAGGCCTTGGATGGAACAAGCCACGGAAAGACAATCAAGGCCTCACGCCTTGCCAGGGAAAGGGCCGAAAAGAAGGCATAAGTGTCAGGGGAGAATAGCGGAAATTCCGGATGAAGGGGATAACCATGAACAGAAAGGATTGTTAAGATGAAGGGCGTTACGTAGGGGAGTGTTGGAATGTACCTCTAGTAGTTTATAACCCCTCTCATTTAACGTAGAAATTACCATAGGTTTCTTAGTAGTCCGCGTCGGTAACTTATTTCCGCATTCTTTCAGATGAGAATATATGTCCAGCTGCATCTGGAAGTGATTTGTGAGACAAGGAAATGTAGCCAAAATCGACGCATCATATATATAAGGAAACCGCCATTTGAGTAAGGAAAACAAATGCTCGCGAAAAAACCTAATTTTATAGACGGACGCGTTGCTACGTAAGGCGTCAACATTTCAGCTTTTATCTTTCGTTCGCTTTGCATCTTGATTGCTGCACCTCCTCGAAGGAGTAGAAGTTAAGCGTCTTTAGAAACCTTTCCAATCTCTTTTACCTAACTTACTATAGAAAGTGCCCTTTCATAATGACTCGTAAGTTGCCCTTCTGGACAATCATGTTAATCTCGAGCTGATCCAGTCTTCATTCATAGGTGGTGACCAACGTGAACGTGACCGAGCTAAGGCCTTGAAGGCGCAGTATGTCAATAGTTCTTCTACTGTAGTAATAAGGCGTTTTTACGACCGGCATCTCCGTTGGCTATGCGGAGCTGGGGATTGTTGCGTTGTATTATGGATGACATATAGGTCAAAGTAATCAAAAGTACTGATCGTTGACTGGACAGAGCCGCCAAGGGTACCAAGCTTACTGGTAGTCCTCAACAACGAAGGGAAGCGTGAGTATGCGGTTCCAATGTTTAAAGATTTCAAGGCTGATCTTTGAAATGGGTGTAGCGACGCTAAGGCTGTTGCCGAGAAGTGAGTGGAAGTTAATTTGGCGATACTCCCATGTAGCTGACTTAATATTCTAGGCAAGCGGTATGTTAACTGTGCTGAATATCCCATAGGGTTTCAAGATTCCCCACTGACGAACTCGACCTTTTGCTCACCCTCTCTCACCTACCTCATACCCTCGATCATTCCTCCGCAACAATTATCAACTATTTACCGCACGATGGATATCACTATCTGTGTTGGTCAATGAATGATAGCTCAAAGCCAAGGCTCGGGCTGAGGCTGAAGCTCGAGGGGAGTTATCGGCCTACGACTCCAAGGTGGAAAAGAGGAAGCAGAACGCCCAACAAAAGAAGTAGAACAATCGCGTGTTTTACTTGCTTCTAATTGGGAGCTCCATTCCTCGAGATTCAATTGGCCGCGAAGGGGATGGAGATATTGGTGTGATAGAGAAACAATGATGGGCGAGGGGAAGGAGTACTTTATTTCTATATTATATTATAGGAGGTCTGTTGTAAGGGCATGAGCTTTTTGCATGGATCTCAATCATTTCAGTCATCAAGTGGCGGCTAATGAAATACTATTGCCGTAGAGGCCGTAATCAAGTAGCACGACAACAATCTGAAAAAAGGGAATTGTTTGACACAGTCCAAAACATCGCCGATGTAACTCCTTTATTGTTGGCTTTTCCTGTGAATCACTTAAATCTAGAAAAGAGGCTCAGCTCTTCCAAGCTCTTCGGATTGAAGTTTTCCCAAATAGGACGAACTTCCACACTATCTTGGAAGGGCCAACAATAATACTAGCATAATTGTGCCGAAAGTTTAAGCCTTCCAGTATATACGAAATAGCCTTTGCAGCATTCCATGACAGGGATAATAGTCCTGTTTGCCGTTCCTACCGTATGCCTTAACGATTATTTGCAGCATCTACTCGTTGAATGAAGGAATAGCTATTTTGAGTACAAAACGATGTCGTAGCGTCTTACTTGGTCAAGCCCATATACAACAGATCTTTTCTTCAGATCAAGCTGGTATAGTAGTGTATAATGAGTAAGCTCATTTCTGGCACATATGCAGCAGCTTACCATATTATCTGTATAAAGTAGTCTTCACCGGCCGTGGCAACGAGTCGTTCGTACTACTTTATGGCTCGAATACGCTAATTATTGGAATTGGCCAGAGAAGGGGACTTCACTCAGAAGAGGATCATTAAAATGCGTCCTCACTTCGACTTGGGCTAAAAATGAAAAAATAAAACTCAATGCAATGCATCATGCTCGGACATCCCAAATGATGTATATTGTGAATAGTACACCCCGTCTCTGGAGTTCACTAGATCAACAAATCATGCGACTCCTCTTTTCCTCCACCATCCCTTCAGCCAAAAATATGGACACGTGCGACTTAGACATTACCGCCCAAAGCCTTAATTTCCGACTTAACTTGCGCTTCAGATTCGATTTTCTTGAGCTGAGTCTTCTCGAGGACTTCGCCTGCGGCAAGTTTGGTCTTGAGTTCGTCGATAGCTTTGAGCTGGGAAACTGTCAGACATCCGCTCCTTTACATCTCGGCGATAAAATCCAACTCACTTTCTTCATCAAGTTCCTAATCTTTTTGGCGACAGCATCCTCACCTGCCTCCTCTTTTAGCTCCGCCTTAACTGCCTCCTGAGTAGGTGCTTCGTCCTTTTTCTCCTCTTCCTTATCCTTTCCGCCCCTCTTTCGCTGCCTCTTTTTCTTATCATCCCCTCCGGCACCTGCGCTGGCGCCAGGCGCGGATCCAGGGGGCTGTCTACCGCCCGCGCCGGGAACGGTTCGTACTCCAGGCTTACCCCTGCTAGAACCGAATGACGCAGATACGTTCTCGCCTTCGGGCCTATTTCTCGCACCTGGAGGTCGATAAGCGCCCGCAGACTTGGTTGCGGCACCGTCTGTCTCTCCCTTGGGTCTATAGGTGGCCACACTAGGATTGGCCTCAGGAGCCTTAGGTACGACGGCAGGAAAAGAACCGATATCGGTGACTCGCTGGGGGGCGAATGAAGCTTGGTAGAGCTCCTCGACAGGCTGGATATGTAAGAGTTGACCATTACACCACCAGACCTTAACGCCATTGTCGACCCTCAGACGAGGAGACAGGGTGGCAGTTAGAACGTATCGACCACAAGGAGACCATTCGCAATGGGAAGCGTTGGAAGCCTTGAACTCGGCGATCTTGTTACGGGTGCTCACGTCCCAGATGTCTATACCACCGGCCAAGTTACCGAAGCCGGCACTGAGAAGGAGTTTGCCTTGAGGCTGGTAGACAAGAGTGTTTCGAGGGTTCTCGCCGAAAGAATAAACAGGCTTGGCCTTGAGGTCGAACATTTGTGTTCGGGCGGGCATGTATCCATAGCAAACGGTAAACTCGCGGGAAATAGGACTCCAAGCAAAGTCATAAATAGGTCCCTCCTTATCAAGCTCAACCAAACCGTCAAAGGTGCCATCCAGGCCGACGAGGTAGAGATTGGTTTCGCCATAATATGACTTGCCAGAGTTATCCACATCTGATTGCGCCAGAAACAGAGCCTGAAGTTTATCAGTATCGGCTCGTGTTCCACAAATACGCAATACTCACCATTGTACCAGCATTATTCCATTTGACAGTCAACTTGTCCGCCTTGTAAAACGCTTTCCTCGCTGTTGTAGGGGGCATATCCCTTGTCTCCGTCTGAATATCTCCATTACCATTCGCCTGCAATGCATTCTTTCCCATAAGAGAAGAAAGGGACCATAATCCTAGACTTGCTGGAGCACCCTTCTTCTCACCTATCCAAATGGCCACAGCCGGTTCAGGGTGCGCAGAAATAGGTCTCGAGTTGGTAGAGGTGGCAGGGAGTGCCGAAGGGTCAGAGATGAAGATGCCTCGGATACCTTCAATCTTCAGGCGAGTTGAAGGACGAGGGGCAAATGGAGGAGAGAAGATGGCAAGATCAGAAGGGCCAGCACGGAGAAGGTGGGTCTCATTGGGGGTGATGATAGGTTCCCTGTTCGCACGTCAGCTCCAACACATTCCATCGTTTATCGTATAGTATACACACCAGTCCTCCATGGTCTTCTGATACCAACCTCCAACAATCTCACCATTCTTGACATCCCATGCTTTAGCATTCTTGTACATCTCACCACTCTCAGTTTTCACGGGTCGCTCAAAGGTGAAAAGGTAAGAGCTCATAGGAGAGAACTTTAGCGCGACGATGTTGGCTTGCTGAAGGGTTACAGGAGCCGGTGATGAAGAGTGGGAAGGAATGATCTTAACACTGCTCGCAAAGTCAGCTGTTGTCCTGCACACAGGTACAGTAAGAAACAGACCAATTGTTCATGGCATAGGCGAGCCACTCGCCATTCGGTGAGTACGCATAGCACTTGGAGCCAACAGTTTCACTAAAGGTAAATCAGTTGGTAAGCATATACTTGAAGACAGTTCTTATATTGTGACGTACGCAGGTATTCTGTTGGACACCTCCCAAGCAGGGGCGTCTGCAACACCAGCTGTCTTCTGTGCTCGGACTGCGCATTATCAGCTGAGCGTCTCACAACCGTCAAAAGATTACGGCCCGGAAGAGGCAGAGAACCACTTACATGCGTACTGGGTGCCTACCATTGCGGGTTGCGGAGGATGGAAGGAAAAGGAAGAGAAGGAAAAGACGAAGAAATCAGTTCGTGAAAACGAAGAACGAACATGGCTGGACCCGCTCGCTGGAGCCAATTTAAGGTCCTTAATTAGGTGAAAGTTATATTACATAACACTCAAATAGAAACTCCTTACGTAAATGAGATAAAAAGTATGGATGCTGCCGTCCTGCAATCAGAGGCTGTCAAAAAGAGACGAATTTCAAGGATGCTTCACAAAGTTATCTGAAAACCATCGTCAAATTATTTACCTGGACGGACAGGCCTACAAAATGCACCAAATAGGAAACTCTATCAAGCTCCTTACTGGTGCGTATCCTTTTCAGCTGGTTAAAACGGCACTATAGTTTGAGAGATGCCATCGTCATTGAGTGTGGTACTGATGAATATGCATGGAACTAGGCAATGCCCACCCCAAGCTGGCAGAAGCTGTCGCTGCTCGACTTGGTATCACCCTCACCCCTTGCCAGGTCTCGAAGTTCCGCTCTCTTGAAACTTCCGTTCAGATTTACTCTTCCGTCCGAGATGAGGATGTCTTCATCATCCAGTCTCCTTCACCTCCCGATGTCAACGACCATCTTATGGAGCTGCTCATTATGATTTCCGCATGCAAGACCGCTTCAGCCAAGAGAATTACTGCTGTCATTCCTTGTTACCCTTATGCTAGGCAAGACAAGAAGGACAAATCCCGTGCTCCTATCACTTCCAAGTGAGTGAAGCACCTTTTTCATTTCTTTTTGACGGGACATCATTTGCAAAGACTTGCACGTTGCTGACATCCTTTGACTCTATGTTCCAATCAAATTATAACCATGTCCACATCTACCTCATCTTCCATATTATACAATCTCCAATGAACCATACAGGCTTGTCGCCAACCTCCTCGCCGTTGCCGGTGCCGACCACGTAATCACCATGGATCTTCATGCTTCTCAAATTCAAGGTTTCTTCGACATCCCCGTTGACAACCTCTTTTCCGAGCCTACAATGATGCAATACATCAAGTCTGAAATTCCCGGGTGGAGAGATGCTATCATCGTTAGTCCTGATGCTGGTGGTGCCAAACGGTAAGTCTTTTGATCGAGGATTCTGCGCACCTCCAAGGAGATCACTGATTAGGGGGTTCATAGAGCTACCGCCCTCGCCGACCAACTGAACTTGGACTTTGCTCTCATCAATCGTAAACGTCGGCGGGATCTTGCCGCTTCCATGTGCCTCCCCACCGTCCCCCCTACCCCTACCGGCTCCGACTCTGGCTCTGTCCACTCCCACGACAACGACGACGAATCAAACATTGTTGAGAAGATGGAGTTGCTCGTTGGTGATGTCAAGGGCAAGGTGGCGATCCTCATTGATGATATGATTGACACTGGTCACACAGTCAGGTTGGCCGCTGGTGTTTTGAGGGAGAATGGTGCCAAGGAGGTCTACGCTTTGGTCAGCCACGGTAAGTCTTTGCTTCATAGTTACTGTTCCCTTTGACGGGTTCCTTGTTAACGATGGGTAAAACAGGCCTTCTTTCTGATACCACCATGGAGAACCTCTCAGACCTGCCCGTCAAGAAGCTCATAGTCACCAACTCCATTGACCAGACCCAGCGAGTTAATGCTTGCAACGGTTTACTCGAAACTCTGGATATCGCCCCTGTCATCGCTGAGAGTATCAGGCGGACGCACAACGGAGAGTCTATCTCCGCGCTTTTCAGGCCGCATGATTCATTCTAACAGCGGTCTGTCTGATGAGATAGAAGTGAGGAAGGGACAAGGAGACAGAGAACTCTGAGGGAGATTGTCTGGTGTATGTATAGATGTAGGATATAGCTTGGCCTTGGCTTGGAAAGGTTTACAATGTCTGGAATGAATGTCTTTTCTTGCACGATGGAATGGCTAGTGATACAGAACATAGATGGGGGTTATTACTGATACAAAGGTTAAATTAACTATCATAACTTGAAATCTTCCCATCCCTCCGCTAATTCACATCAACAGAAAATTTCTTGCCTTACACCGCGCACTCACTTATACCAAGCATGCCTCTGATCGCGGCAGATTCAACCCCTAGCGATACAGTATACTGAAGCAACATTAACGTGTTATCTTATTTCCATCTGTTCAGTATACAATAACCGTGCCACTTTCTTCATTTTAGCAAGGACCGGACGTACCGGTCCACCTTACAGCTGCATCCTTGCAGACTTTCACCGCCTCGCTCTTCTTTTGATATCTAACTGGATCAGCAGCTCCGAAAGCAGCCAACTCGGCTTTCAGTTCAATGGAAATTTGTTCTTCTTGCTGGAGTGTAGCCAAAAGGGTACGGCGTTCTTCCTACATATGTTAGCCCGCAAATGCGGCGACAAAATTAGTTTAATTTGATACAGCTCTCATAGCACATGGTGTAAAAGGCGGAAATGAAAACGTACAGTAGCTTCCCGGCCCTTTTCTGCCTCTACCAACCCTGCTTGTGTCTCGGAGATGCCAGCATTAATCTTTTCGAGTTCCTTGGTGGCTTTGGCAAGCGTAGCATTTTTCTTTCGAATTAAATGTCAGGCGTGAACGTCCGGTGGGCATTGATAAGGAAAAGCTGAGATGGTTTTGAGCTTACTGTAGCACCTGCAGCGCTGGGAAGAGCCCAGAAGTCTGATATCTTGGTTAGGACGCAGGTGATTTATGCAGGATGGAATTCATCCCACAATTTCCAGTACCACTTCATGATGATATCCTCATTAGCCAACTTGTAATACGTGAGTATACAGAACCTTACATCTTATCCATGATCACGAACCCGTCGCTCACAAGATCGTCGAGTACTTCTTTCACACTTTGTACGACTATTTCAAAGTAAACAGCAGTACAACTACATTGCGATAGTCCTGCTTACCAATGCCCTTGCTCTCTGGATTACATCAGACATCATTTGAGTAGGACTTAGGAAAGAAAAATGGAATGAAGCTCTCACTTGGAGCGATTTTCTCAAGTTCTTTCAGAGAGTAAAATTCAGCCTGTTCTGTATAAGTTCAGGTCCTGAAAGTTTTGAAGGACTTATTCACTGATTCGTGAAAGATTTCCAACACTGCGGAGATGTCAGCTATGAGCCCGTCTCCCCAATAATGGTGCTTGAATCTGGAAAACTCAAGTGCTGACGAGACACAACGACCAGAGCATCGATTACCTACTCTTCGTCTTCTTCTCCTCCATAGAAAGGCCACGTTTTGACATATTGCTTCTTCAGTTGCTGTAACGTAGTGAACAGATTAAAGTGGTAAGAGTCGCAGGATGAAAGAATGGAAGATTGAAAAGAGAAGAAGACTTGAGCGCTGCGTTCTTAGAGGTGACATCCTTCTGGCGATCGATCGCGATGGTCTGTGCATCACATATGCCTTGGAGCTCAAAGGGGGGCAAGCCCAAAACCAGCTCCAGCCCATTTTGTTATCCGAATGTATTGGTCGGACCATTGAACAAGTTTCGTATGACCGGTCGGAGAATCCCAACAGCCTTCATGTTAAGATGCGATGTATACATGCCGAGGAGATCATCCAGCCGGCCGACCATGTTGCTCAAGTTTGCAGCCTTCTTGTTTTTTAATTGTTATAATATTCGTCCCATGTTTAACACTTGTATTTATAGAGTTAATGTGACGCTCCGTAAGAGCTGTAGACTCTATATGCATCGTACAGTTACAGTCAGTCAAAAGAGGAGCTCCATACTAGAACATATACGGGATTTGATTATTGGTTGGGACTACGTAGCAACGTTTTTCCCGATGCAACTGACAACATGATTGGGAGCTCTGTCGGCGAATGATATGAACCTCCGACGAGTTGGTAGCCCTCTTCTAAACTGTCGCGATTATCGTAAGCGGGATTAAGAGCAATGGCTTTCAACATATTCATTGAGGTTGTAAAAAGTCGTAATGGGCTATTATTAGAAGCAAAAAGCAAAGGAGCAGGCAGGACTCGAACCTGCGCGCCTGACGGCATTCGATGAGGAATTTCTGAATTCTAATCGAACCGAGTAACCACTGTCGCACTACTCCAATGATTGAGATTTTAAAAAGTCATATTCTGATATTGTGTTGAGTATATTACGTAAATTCGCCACCTCTCTGCGGCCCCGACGACGACATAAGTAGTGATTTGTTCCGTCACCTCCAAACAACGGCAGTAATTATCTCTCCAGTCTTTTCATTTCTACCTTATACTCATAATAACAATGCCGCCCCGGAAATCCAAGTCTCGTGACGTCAAGTCAACGGCCCCTTCACCTTCTCCCTCGATCGGGCAACGACGTCCTTCCCGCGCACCCAGAAAAGAACCCGTCTCTGCCGTTGAAGTTGTTGAGGAAAAGGACGAACTTGCTAATGAGGGCGAAGAGATTGAGGCTGAGGCCCAGAGCCTGGAAGCTGAAGGTACTGACAGGGAAGCCGAGCAGGACGAGCAAGTAGAGCGGGTTGCGGAGAAAGAGCACGTGAAGGGCAAGAGCAAGGAGAAAATGTCCATGGCGGAACGAATGACCAAAATGAAGGAGTTGCGTATGAAGATGGTAAGTAGCTGACATTGTTCACGCGCATGATCAAGTAAACTTGCTGACCTGCGTTTGCTTCAGAACCAATCTGCAGCTCAAAATCGTCGCGACCTTGTGGAAGACCATCAGAAGGCTCAGGTAACAGCCAAAGAGCTTGCCCGCCTCGAAAAGCAACGCAAGCTTGCTCAAACTCTCCGGCTTAAAGCCGAGGCTGAGGAAAACGGCGAAGACATTGAAAGGAAGAAGAATTGGGAGTGGACGATCGAGGATAATGAGAGATGGCAGGCTAAATTGGAGGAGCAAAAGGTCAAGCAGGACACTCATTTCCACAGTGCGTCTTTTTATCTCATATTGCCCTTCTATGTGATACTCACCATCCGCTTTGCAGACGCCGAGGATGATGCATATAAAAAGTACAACCGTAACCTTCGAGCAACGAAGGCCGACGTTGTTGCCTACGAACGACAGAAGGAGGCTGCCCTCGGCCTTGCTCCTGGTACGCTCGTCCCAGTTGGCGCCACCTCTTCCTCTCTTGTTGCATCCTCGTCAAAAACAGGGCTTTCTGGTGCAGAGGACCTTTACAGAGGAGCAGACACATTGGCATATGGTGATAACAAGCCTAGTGAGGATGCGGTCGACAGGGTCATATCTAAAATCAACAAAGAGTATGTCATTCTATCTTTAACTTTTTGTTAAAAAAGCAAAACTGACTTGGACTGCAGCATTGGGAAAAAGAAGCGAGCCAAGAAGGACGACGAAGATGGAGAAATCAACTACATCAATGAAAGGAACAAGGTGTTCAACAAGAAAATTTCCCGATACTTTGACAAGTACACCAAAGAGTATGTCGATTACGGCTGGCCGTTTGCACATATATGCTAACCGTGATATTTTAGGATTCGAGCCAATTTCGAGAGAGGAACTGCGCTTTGAGACCGTAATCAAATCTGCAAACAAGCTATTCAGCCTTTTGTCTAGACATGTGACCCTTATCTAGCTCCGGAAATGTATTATTGTAACATTCGTCGCAATATATTTGTTCATGCATAACAAAGGGTATTCGCGACATAGTCTCTTATTGTACTGTATTCTCCAGTTCAGTATCCGTTGCTGCTCATTACCCATTTCCAAATGTTATCTATCTTTCGCTTTCATGTACGATCTTTCATGTGCCTCATTATTCTAGTTGTTTTTCCGCTGTTCTCATCAGAATGATTCAAGAAACAGTATTTAATGGTGATGCCCATGCTGTCCATTAGGGTTCATGTAGTACCCTTGTTGAGCCATTTGCTGCATCTGGGCTGCATGCGCTTGCGCTTGGGCCTGCTGATGGGCTTGCATCTGTGCGGCTGCTTGAGGGTCTGTCCTCATGATGTCAATAACCTACATTATATCACAATCAAGCAGAATAGAGAAAACTTACCGTAATACCCCTGCATATTCTGCTGTCCCATCATCATCTCATACTGCTGCTGCTGTTGCTGCTGCTGTTGCTGTTGTTGAGCCATTATCTGCGCATTCTGTGCCGCCTGAGCTTGAGCTTGAGCTTGAGCTTGGGCTTGCGCCTGCGCTTGAGCCTGAGCAGCTTGTTGAGCCTGCACAGCAGCTGAAGCCTGGCTGGCTCGCGCAGCCACCCTTGGAGGAAGGGCAAGGGATGAAGCCGATGAAACAGCTGGGTTGTTGTCATGCAATGTGGGAGGGGCGATAGGGCCAGAGGTGAAGTATTGGTGGGTCATAGCTTGGTGTGCATCATACCGCCGAGTGGGCTCGAATTGAAGAAGATGTTCAAGCAGACTGATGGCTATAGGGTTATAACATTAGTAAAGGTTGAGAGTGCACATAAAGAACACATACCGTCCCTAGGAGCTCGGGGAATAATTGCCTGGAACGGCTGTTTGGCATGTTTAGCCAAAGGGGATTTGATTTGAATCTCAGGCTGCGTTGAGGGTCAGGACACGTTATTCACCTCTCACCAGTAATCCTGACTCACAGAGTTCAATTTGATCTGAGCAATGGTGGCATCGCTTGGTGTGCCAACAATCTTCATGATCTGCACCAATTGATCGGCATTATCTCTTCCTCTAAAGAGAGGGTATCCTGTAATCATCTCTGCGAATCTAAAGGAGCAAATTAGCAGACTGGAGCGACAATTTGGGGCTGGACGTACATGCATCCGACACTCCATATGTCAATACTTGTGCTATACGTCCTTGAACCGAGCAAAACATCGGGTGCACGGTACCAAAGGGTCACAACCTAAATTCGTCAAGTTTCATTCTACAGAACATTAAGATAGCAGGGACATACTTCATTACTGAACGTGTTCACTGGCACACCAAACGCCCTCGCCAAACCGAAATCACCAATCTTCAATTCTCCTCGTTTGTTGATCAACAGGTTTTGAGGCTTGAGGTCTCGATGTAAGACGCGATGATCATGACAAAACGCAATACCCTGGCCCCCCGTCAGACTAATGAGTCAAAAGAGAAGTTGGTAGACGAACCTGAAGAAGCTGATGCGTAAAGCTCTTGACGGTGTTCAGATCCAAAGCACCGCGATCACCGTGGATATCCATATACCTCTTCAAATCCTGTTCACAGTACTGCATTCCCATTTGTTAGCCTTTCCACTCTCCAGAGAAAAGTTGATATCGCCTCACCTCGAAAATGAGGACAAGCTTAGATTCGGTATGAACAACATCGTGCAGGCGGACAATGTTTACATGCTTAAGCTCTATCCATCTCGTTAACCAACACGTCCATCTCTCACGTCCCAATGAAGGGAATAGAAAACGTACCCTTCATAAGACTGATCTCTCGGATAGCAGTACTTGGCGTCCCCTCTTCCGCATCCAGGTGGATCTCCTTGAGTGCCACGATTTCTGAAGTCGTTCTTGATCGGCCCTGTATTCAAACATAAGGTTAGAACGAAGTAAACTAGATTGAGGACAGATGGGGCTCTGAATGAGAGGCTGCAACTCACTTTGTACACAGTGGCATAAGTACCTTCACCAAGTTTCTCAAGCTGGACGTAATTCCTGCCGAACGAATTAGCTCCTGCTCCAACAGCTGCTCCTTGTATGGGCCGCACGACCAAACTTACATCGTAAAATACAATAAAGCGATGCTCGGGTGGGTAGAGGCCTGTGGAGTTCAACCTTGATGAGACGGGAAAGAGTTTGTAATCTAATCGTTCAAGTCAACTTGGATCCGCTGATGTGAGAGCTCGAGGGTGGTGCGTCTATGGGCTTGCGTCGTATGTATTGATCCACACACTTCTGCACTCCTTGGAACGTCCTACTAGGAGATGCAGGCGAGGGGAACTAGGCAGAGATGGATGAAAGTAAGAGCACAGAAAGAGGTTGGAGAAGAATGTACACACGTTCTGAACGCGATTGAATGTTAAGTCTGCAGGCACCACTACTAATAACGGGACAGATTTCTCTCTCCCCCGGATTGGCGTCTCGATCAGTCTACCTCTTTCAAAGCCGCTTCGACGACTTTTTCTCGTCATGCATGCTTGCCAATAAGTGGTCGAAGCTTTTAATTGCTTGTGGAATGAGGAGATTTTCATAGGCTTTATAAAATCAAGGGTGCGGAATGGACCCTCCTCATACTATTACAGTACCCTTCTTGCTGTGCTGCCTTTTTCTCATTCGCTTACTTCTTACAATCATCTCCTGTTGCAGTGCCATCCCTTTGCCTGCTGGCTTGATCAACCATAATTATCGATGCAATGTACATAATGGTGGTTTATCTAAATAAAGTTCTTAAGAAATACTCTAAGCCCATGTGGCATCGTGCAGTATGATCACAATTATTCTGCGCGTACGACCCAACGACTCGCTCAAAAAGCAAGGAAATTTGTTTTCTATACACCCTAATCAGGTCCATACCTCTCATTATCCCCCAGCCCATCCATTCCATGGTATTGAGAAGCAGATAATAGTGCCGATATGGACTCATAAGCCGCATGAGCATTGGCCTCCAGCTCTGCCTGACTCGCCCGATAATCACCCCTATAATGATGAGGCTGCGCAGAATAATGATGATGATTGCCAGAAGCATATTGCCGGCTTGTGCCTGATGAGCTTGGATCTACAGGAGTGTGTATGGGAGTCGACTTGCTGGTTGTACCATTCGAAGAGAGAGTTGATGCAGCGCTGTCTTCGTGAAAAGCTCTGGGATCGAACGGCCTGAAATTTGGATCATTGGGATTACCGGGCGGAAGTGGTGGTAAATCCAGATTATGGCACGGATAACGGAACGGAGTCAAGCCGAATGGATAAGGTGGTCGGTTATTAGTAGACTACAGTCGCATACCATCCAAGTAAGTACCACAAATCTCAATTTTGAGACGTTTGAAACGCATGTTACTCACATTTCTTCTTGGGTCATGAGCTACAGCCACCGAAGCCAAAGAGTCCATTCCTGCGGCAGCACTGTGTGAACTCTTTCTCGAGGGGCCAGCTGTAGAAGAGCCTGACCCATGAAAGGTTTCTTTACGGCCTTGTATGGCTGCATGTGGTTTAAAAGGCGAATCTATCCTCAGTCGTTTCTGTAATGACTCAGCGCTGGTTCTCAAGATAAAGAGGTCAAAAATTTCCTCACACTGTTCTCAGCATTATACACGTCTTCTACGTGTGGCGTTTGTCCGTCTATACTACTATCGCCCGTTACACCATCTTCGCTGCCCATTGCTCGTCTCGGCCTACCCCTGCCCCTGCGACTCGTGGTCCCAGCATTACCAAATTTGCTCCCGCCCTTCGCTTTCCGTTTTCCCGTTGAGGTGCCCGTTATTGACGATTTTCGTAATGAGGGATCTACGATCGGCTCGATCATGATGCTCTCTTTCCCCTGTTTTTCTGCAAACAAGTATCATGGATGGCGAGATGGAGGTGGGGCCCAGCATATATTTCGTTGGCACCCCGTTATTGGGCGCGGAACCAAATCCCAAAGGCGGGGGTTGATAGCCGAGATCTGTGAGATCGTTTCGCTTCGTTATTCGTTTCTTTGTTCTATTCTTCTTGACTCTATTTTCCTTTGCATTGTGAAAAGAACGCAGAACAAGCTGGTATTAAATAATGAGCTATACAGCTATGCATACACAGGCGTCTGAGGGAATAAGATAATCATCGTGCTGCCATCTTCTTCTTCTTAACAGCTCCAGGTCTCCCAGATCCCAACTTTCTCTTCCCGGTCTTCTCCACTTGGTCGTAAGCTTTGCTAGTGCTTGCGCCCAATAACGTCCTGTGACCTACGTGATTATCAGCTTTCTGCCAAAAAGGATTTATAAAGAGGAGAAACAACTCACCGGTTGATTTGATTAGGTCATCCACGATCACTTTACTTCCACTTGTCGGATACCTGATCGACACACCCCTTGCGACAAGCTTCTCTTGCAACAAAGCCCTCAACTCCGACTTTAAATTTTCCACAGATGCTTTTCCTTTGCTCCTATCCTGCTTCTTGGGTTTATAATAAGGAGCATCGGGATCATCTTCCTCTCCATCGAGCATAGAAGGGTCGATATCAATATCCATGGCCTCGGCAGTTTCGAGTAACCAGTTTTTATCGTGAGTTGCTTTGGTGGCTCGATGTTGTGCCTTTTCAATTTCAGTCGCCACCCTCAGCCGCTCACGAAGAGAAGGAAGGAAACCAGCTTCGATAGGCAGATCAGGTAGCTCATGCGTTCGCTCAAGGCTCTTCATCAACGCCCGCTGGACAGACTTTTCATCCGGGGACACAAGCTGTAGTGCGAAACCCTCATTTTGGGCTCGCGCAGTACGGCCTGATCGATGAATGTACGCATCGGCCGTTCGGGGCAGGTTGAAGTGAACAACGTGATCAACTTGAGGGATATCCAAACCTCGCGCAGCGACATCGGTTGCAATCAAGATGCCGTTGGGGTTGGACTTGAATCGATCGAGATTCTTGAGACGTTGCTTCTGTTGGAGATGGGAGTGTAGAGGGAAAATGGGAAGTTGAAGAAGAGTGAAAAGGGGAAGAAGTCGACGGATAGAGTCGATAGAGTTAACAAAGACGATAGATCTGCCGGGGTATCGCAGAAGGAAATAATAGAGATAGAGGTCCTGCATGAGGTGTTAAACAGACTCATTGCAAATAGAAGAGATTGCATACCTTGTCGGCCTTTGTAGACTCGATCATGCTCTCCCTCAATGAGGAAACGACACCTCCTTCCGGGGATAGATCAATAACTTCGGGGTTCTCATCTCTAAAATCAAGCTTCTCCACCAAATCCTCTACAATGCCATTAGCTATGGTCTAAACAGATTCGATGTAAACGTACCGAGAGTAGATGACCTCTTTCCCTTCCCTTTCCAAGATGTGCTCCTCCTCTTGAGGTTCTTCTGCAAATCTTTGGAAAGAGTAGCAGAGAAAACAAACGTCTGCATGTCGTCTCTAGCCGCTGACTCTTCAAAGAGAGTAGCCATAGCTTCGAAGACGGGGTCATTATCATCAGGACCCTGTTGGCTAGTTTCACACATTAGTCATGGTCGATCCCAGATTTTAAGGAGGGCTTACGCAGTAGAACGTTGAGTAAGTTTGACGATACTCTCCAACTCTGCAAAGTGCCCGTTCTCAATCATTCGGTCCGCCTCATCAATAACCAAAAACCTTAATGTCCTGACATTAGTCGCGAGCTCATCATCCTACAAATATATAAGCCAAAAGCGCCAAACCAACAATAGATGGACTCACAGCCTTGATGAGGTCCCATAACCGACCCGGAGTCGCAACAATAACATCACATCCCCTATCTAAAATCCTCTTCTGCTTTTGCGCACTTAGACCGCCAACAACGGAGCCGACGCTGACTCTAGGTGGACCTTGAGGTTTCTCCCCATCTGAAGTGGCGAGTGCATGCTTCAACAAGGCATTGAGATGGTCCATAACTTGCAGAGCTAGTTCTCTTGTAGGACAAAGTATTAAAGCGGACAAGGGGCGCTTGATGCCAGCTTTCCGTTTGCGTTGGGCAAGGAGGTAATGGAGAATGGGTAAAGAATATGCGAGTGTTTTACCGGAACCGGTTTCGGCGACGCCAACGACGTCTCGACCGGTAACCCCAGCGGGAATGGCTCGAGATTGGATGGCAGTAGGAGCGGTGAAGCTGGATGCAAGAAAAGAACGCTTGAGAGCGGGATGAAGGGGAATAGAAGACCATTCCGGGAGAAGATCATCTGGCGAGCTATCAGCACTAGCTATTTCATCAAACATGTACGTACCATTGAAAGCAGGCTCGTCATCTAAATTGGGATGTTCCTCCTCGTCTGCAGCATTGAGGTCCTCTTCAGCGAACCCAGCGAAATCGGGAAACTCTTCTCCATCATCTTCCTCAATGGTCGTTTTGTCATCGGCCTCTTTAGCTTCCTCAGTCTCACTTGCTGAAGACGCTTTCTCATCGTCTTGCCCTCCTTGCTCGGGTTCCTCCTGCGTCGCTTTCTTCTTGCCCTTACTCGTCTTGCTTTCCACCTCAACAAATTTCGCAACCTTCCTCCCACCATCGGCCTCTTCCCACTCAATCCCAACATCTTCGAGCTCTTCAAGCATCATCATACCTCCTCCACCGTCAATGCCAGAAAAGCTTGAGGTTTTGATGGGCTTCCATGTGAGCGAGTCGGCCGCAACATACTTCTTAGGCTTCTTGTCCGCAGTAGGCTTAGTTGGGATCCTCACGGACTTCTTCTTGAGCTTGAGCTTGGTCTTCTTGTCGATCTTCGCCATGGTCGATGAAATAGCTCCGGAGCACTATGAATGCAGTACTTTTTCGATTCTTCGTTGTTCCGACTTATGAAGCTCAACTTTTGCATGATAAACAAATCACGTGACCTCTCAAAACGCGTCTCCTTTGGTTCTTCCACCGTAATAATAATCTTTCCCGGCAAGGTCGCGATCGTTCTTGCCTTTCATCGCTCTTCCCAATATACCGAGCATAAATAATGTCCAGAGACACTGTAACTAATGCGGCAGGGACTGTCGAATCGACTTTCCTCCATCAGGTGTTCATTCAATCATTACTCTCCCGACGTATTGTCTCTGAAGCCATTGCGCTCGAGCTTTACAAACGCGCTGTCGCGGCAGTCCGCGGTATGTCTTTTGTATGTCCAAATAGACAATGCTTAATCAAATCATGCAGCCTACGACAGACAATTCAATCCTCCATACGCTATAAGCGGTCATGGAGTGGCAAGTTTCGTGACCGACGTGTCGACTTTGCTGCACAGTGTTAGCTTGGAAGTCATTCGAACCATCGATCAGCGATCCAATCGAGCCTTTTTTGTGCTGGTGAGTCTTGTCGGATGGCATTGTTTTAGAATATAGAGCTGATTATGGATGTCCAGAGGAACCTTGATGCTTCGGAGGTTGCGTCACTTGCTACCGACCTCAACTCGATGGAAGTTGAGTACTTACGCAACCTTGTAAATCCATTTTTTTCCAACAGCTTCCTAAATTTGACACCCTAATTCGCATAGATTGAGAGTATTGTCGTTTCATACCCTGCCAATTCATTGGCCATTGGCCAAGCGCGTGATGTCATCAATGACTCTCCACTTACTCAGCATAAGATGACTAAGTCCCATGCTGAGAGTCTGCTTGACGCATTGGTCTCTAGAGGATGGCTTTACAAGTCTAAGTAAGTTTAACATATCCTCTATTTATTAGATGACTAAGTCTCATGCGTATGATAGGCGAACGCGATTTTCATTGGGTGTTCGAGCTCTCGCTGAACTTGAAACATACCTCAAGAATGAGTTCGATCAGTATGTGAAGTCATGTGCCCAGTGTAGACGTGTGGTAACGGAGGTGAGCCGCCTTTCCCTCGGTTTGTATTTCTGTATCTAAAGCCATGTTATTCACAGGGTCTTGCCTGTTCTAATGAGGGTTGCGACTGCCACATTCATAACTCTTGCTATGCCCGTAACATCCAACAATTAGCCAACCCTGCCTGCCCAAGCTGTTCATCGAGTTTTCGTGATCTCGCGCCCAAGCCCGTCGGTGAAAAAGCAGTATCGACTATGGAGGACAACTTCAAAGGTGGTCGGAAGAGAAAAGGGAAAGGAAAGAATGTTAATGATGGGAATGATGAAGATGAGGAAGAAGAGGCTGGTTCTTCTGAAGCCGAAGATGAGTTGGATGAGCAAAGGGAAAGCCACAGTCAAACTCATGGAGTAAGTTATTCAATTTGCCTATGAAGTCTCGTCCTAAGCGCATCAACTAGTCAATAAGACGGTCATATGTTCCTGAAACGCAATACGACGAAGAACCGTCAACCAGGAGCGCAGGATCTTCAAAACGTACTCGAAGAGGATGAGCCAAAGACCTAAAAATCCATTTTACCTTCAATTTCCTATATTTATTCACGACATCATCTCATTGGGTTAAACATGCAAATGCTTTTCATATTGGGATGCTGACATGTATATACAAATGAGTAATATTTCTAGACTAAACATATAGCAAAGGTCTAATGTTTGACAGGGTACTATGAACTAACAGAAACATCGAAATCCGTTGAAAGTTATGGTCCGAGGACCGTAAGTCATTACTTAACAGCAATTCCCAAAAATGCAGAATGAAGTATATAGTCTATGGGCTCTCATGAAGAGCTCACCCTCATCCTTCGAGTTCTTTTTCCTTTATCCTTGCCCTTAGTTCTCTTTGAGTGACTGGTGGCACTCCCAGAATAGAGAGCGTTGAGCCCCAGATTCCTACGAATGACTTCCTGAGCATTCACATCGGTGTGCGCATAGGAGCTCGAATGGAGGTGAGTCTCTGGATCTATCCAACAACTTCTCATTGTGAGACGCTCTTGCTGATCAGGGTGACCTGCTAGTGGAAAGGATTGACGGGGTCTGGTATGCGAGTGTGATTGGGAATTGGAGTGTGAGCGTGAGACTGATCGCTCGAGGGAAAGGTTCAGAGAAGGCGAAGCCGATCGATCCATTTTTGCTTCTTGCTCAACTTCGTCAAAGCCAATACTCCCCTTACCCAGCCCACTCGGACACCTACTTTGCAATCCCTTCCTGCCACGGGTTCCTTCCCAGGGTACATTCCATCTTTCCCCAACAGTGGCGCTCCTCGCCCTTCCTCTGCCCCTTGAGACACTAGGACTAATAATACTCAGCCCGCGAACGATGACGGGGGATCCAAATGGGACATGATGCGCTGCGAATCCGCCGAGATCATGGAGAGATCGAGGCTCAGAAATGGATCGGCCCAAGTGTGGGGCAGAAGGACGATAAGGTGATCCTAGAGGGCGAGTAGTGTGGATAGTGGGTAAGATGGGGTTGGAGGCGGCTGTGCTCAATGGCTGAAGGGATGGTATAAAAGACATGTTGGGGGTTTGAATCTGTGAGGGTAGATCGAGTGCGGTCATCCGTCTGTCATGGTCTCAGCCGATGTCCAATTTTAAAAGAAAATCAGAGACAACTTACTCAGCAAAGGCTTTCGAGATACTATCCATTTTTCTCTTTCCCTCTTTTCGCCTGGCCTCGGCATCGACATTATTCTCAATATCAGTGGAGCCTGTCAAACCTCCACTTTTGATTGGCGAGGTGCTCCCGTAGGAAGAAAGATTTGAAAGTCGAGGGCAAGAACGGGGTCGAGGGGCGGAAAGGACAGTATCGGGTGGGTAGAGGGCTTGTCTCTCAGGCTGTGGTCGGTTCAGAACTAATGATGGGAATTATGCAATGGCAAAAGGGACCTACATCATCTTCGTGCCCAGAGCAAAGGCAAAGGGATAAGTTGGCAAGAAAGAGCCAGAAGGCAGATGGTCGGTCGTTATCGCCCATCGTCGATGATGCTTTGCTATTCTTTCCGAGATAGATGTGCAGTTAAGAAGTTGCCGATGCTTCGCAAGACTTATATATTGGCATAATTTTGAGGTGACGGTTGATTGGACTGGAGTCACACCCTCTAGTTCTGATGTGAGTGTTTCCAAGATCCAGGTCCGATCCTGTCGAGATTGTGATTGGACAGTTTTGGCTGTGGGTTTTTGACGATACGGGATGTATGAGTGTATATGCACGCAGAGGTGACGACTGTCCCCCCAAACGCCTTTTTTGGCGAATTAGAGATGGGTGAAGAGGTAAGATGGTAGTTGACTTCGGTGTATTTAAGCAGTCTACAAACTTGCCTTTTTACGTGTATCGCCAGGGGCATTGTATTACGCCGAGATGGACATGCGGCAGAATGAGGACAAAGGATCATGTCATCGTGTCCATCGTTGATCGATTGGGTGTTTGATATGCAAGAGACAAATGGTAAACGGCGAAGAACGGAAGGAAGAATAGGGAAGGGCGCAACAGAATACGAATAAGAGTACGCGAAGGGTACGAGGTGCAAAAAGGTATCCAGTTAAGAATGAAGTTCACATCGCACAGACGATGACAGGAGGTCCCACAGTAATAGGAAATTTCATGAGAAGGAGGGTCAGCATGAGTTTGCCAACAAGACTAGAGTTAGAGGGAAGTTGTACACGCACCGCTTTAGGGATTTCTTGAAACAAGTTTGGTATAGCAGAGATCCAGACCCTTACTCCAACTTATGCGCTTCAGGCCTGGCTGGGAGTGAGCGAGAAGATACTGGGGAGATATCGAGACGTAATACACACTCGTTTGAATATCCTTTACTCGTCTCCGACTACCCACCCAGTCAAAGTAGGTCGGAGAATCTTATCCATCTTCCATCACAACCTTTTTCTTTCCCCCGAAATTTTTGTGCCCATCTTATGGTCGCCCCCCATCTCCATCAAATAAGTCAGGGACAAATAGAAGCACAGTTCAACGCCCCGGCACCCGGTTTCGGGCCATTCCTTGTGTTGAAACGTACCTCCTGATCGTTCCTGCACACCACCCGCCCCACCTTTGGCTCTGCAGACGTCGAAAAGGTCATCAAATTATCAAAGGCTGTCTTGCAGTTTGTGACTCTCATGTAAATGAAGAATAAGTGCTGCGTTTCTTCACTGTCACTCATCGTGACCGTCTCTGTCCCCGGCAGTAGACGGAAGCGGTACGTAATGCGACCTGAGAGGTAACGAAAGAAGTATAACAACGGATTTCATTTCTCAAATCTCCATTTTTCTTATGCCATCACGTATGGACACCATAATGGGAGACAAAAGAAGGTCATTGGTGATTTTAGAGAAGCTTCGGATTTTGAACGAATAACAGAGCTCAGGTGTCCAGTGTCACGGTCAAAAAGACAGAAGGTATGGTTCGGTCACGCGATCGCGACACAAGATTAAGCCGTGGGGAATCTATTGGTGGGTGACCACCGGATGAGCTCGAGCTGGTGGACCATTAGTACATTAATTGTATTGCTCTGGTGCAAATATCGATCCCTGACGTCGTTGGGTATGATGGACCTAGTATTATGCATGACGTCTGTCGTCGGGGTAAGAGATAACACGATTGTATAGTGACGGGTGGTAGTTGACTAGTCGGGAGCCTGGGGAAACCTGGGGTTTATCTCTCTTCCTGGACGATGTAATGAGCGCTGGCATCCCCTTAGCCTCAAACTTAAAGATAAACGCCTCAAGAAAACAAAAGGCAACCACTCCGAACCAGATGGCGTAACACAGCACCATCATAATGCTGTCATGCTCGTATACGCAACTTCTATCTCGAGCCTACATGAAGCAAAAGGAATCATAGGAAGTTAAGGAACAGAAAAAGGCCAGACTCACCTGGGGGTATCCAGCAGGGGAGTAGGCTATCGGATACGTTGATTGTTTGCTTTGCATGTTTCTCGTCCAAAAAGACGAAGTTCTTTTGTTCTGCTGTCCGTTACTGATGGCTATTGATTATTGATGGGCTTGAGTAATCCAAGTTACTGAGGTGAGTAAGGAAGAAATTGGGTAAGCCAAGTGGGTGGGGATTGACTGTTCAAAGATACTGGCGACTCTTCTTCGTCATCCGTTACTGTCACTGGCTACGTGGCCGGGTTGTTGAGAGGATGGTAGCGAAGTGGAGATTGAGTAATATAGAAAAGAGGCCATGATGTCAGATCAAGTCATCGATGGTGTGCTTACAGATTAGCGAGGTGGATGGATTATATCATTTAGCTTGTAGTAGCGAGCGTAGATAGATATATAAGTCCATAATAGCTTGGTACTGGATGGCTTTCTTCATCTGACTTTGGTTACAAAGGAAGCTGAGCATCCGTACCAGTCCTTCAATCATTCATTTATCACGGGTGCCGGATGTTGCCAGGTAACACCATCGGTTGGCAAGCGGCCAAATACCTAAGATTGCAACAATAGCTAGTAACATCACAATATCAGATCCTCATTATTATTGCCCACCGCGGCCTGTATTCTTCTTCCTCCTTCCTCCCACCTCCGCAATTTGCGGGAAGGCAACGAAAGACAACGACTCGGAGGACGGAGGATGAGTAGTATTACTCATTGGTCCAATGCATTCATCACCCTTCACTATTTGGATATGTTATGGACCCACTCAGCTCCGATTCAGAAATATTGGTTAGCTGCGCATGACATTATTAGGGCTTTGAATGCAGGTAGGAAGAAAGGAAGGACGAACTGTGACCCTCTCAGAGAGTTTGGAGGGCGCAGACCTCGACCAGGATGACGCGCTCCGTCAATAGCAGAGCGGCCAGGTACGTGGTCCGGTCCGTCTTCAACCTCTTCTTTTCCAGATTCTACAAGATGCAAAACTAGAAATGAGGTTTGAGTTTACGGTAGCGGTGAAGAGTGCATGTTTTCTTTTGAGACGAAAAGCGAATGCAGAATGCTTGAGCACGATGGCAGCGACTCTTGTTCTGGTCGGTTGATCTTATCTATAGGCGTACCTGACTTTCGGCCCTGACCGGGCCTCGAACCAATCACTGCATCCTCAAATCACATCTGTTTACAGTCTACAGAGTATCATCTTTTTCCAGTCGCACATCCCATAAACCAATTCCCTATAATAACTAATGGCCGGCAAACCGTCTTCGAAGGATGGGGGCACATTCCTCCGCCTCCCTACCAGGGGCCAGCTCCTTCGTGCTCTCACACTCACCCAAAACACCTCGGCAATGGCCTTCACGATCTTTCTTGTTCCTCATTTGGCCAGTCCAGTGGTCGCTGCTTTTGCAGGATTGGATGGTGCTGAGAAGACTATGGTATGACTTAGCTACAGTAGCAACTGATACCATTGTGCTTATGAAATTGTTGTGCTTAGATGATCGCTCGAGATTTATATCTCCCCTTAGAGCCTATAGTCGTGTATATTCCTCTTACGATTCATCTTCTTTCCTCCCTCAGTCGTCGTCTTCTCCTCTCCACGTCTACCTCTCTCTCCAAATCCATCCGCTTCCCTACTCTCCCCCATCAAATTCTTGCCTATCCCCTCGTCTTTCTTCTCATCCCACACATTATAACACACCGACTTATCCCTTCCTCCCCCGCACCTCCTATAAGGGAATTATCCCCAAGCGAACTGGGTTGGGAGTTTGTTGGCTATAACCTTCAGAACTGGGGGGCTTGGATAGCGTATCTTGGGTTAGTAGGTGCGGGAGTCTGGCATGCGCTTGTGGGGGGGATGAAGGTAGCGACCTGGTTAAAGAATTTGCGGCGTCGTCCTGCTAAAGGGGACCCTTCCAACGTCCTCTCGACCAAGTGGAAGGTATATCCGGACGATAAAAAAGAGTGTGATTCCGATCCTGCACCGCGTGTCATTCCCAAGCCACGCAAACTGGGCCTGAGAGGGTTAATAATGGTCTTGCTAGGCGTTGTCTCAATTGGACTGGCAAGGGTCACCAGAGATACCGGCTTAGTGAGCGGGATGATGAAAAGGAGGTATGATGCGGTATTTGATGCTACGCCTTGGGCGAATCTGTATAGGCTGTTATGAGCAGGCAAAGCAGTCTTGGCATGGACGGGGTTGCTGCAATATCATATATGAACATTCAGCCGCCTTGCTGGGAGAAAAAGGGGAACATAATAGAGGGTAGCCGCCGTCATCCCGAGGAGCAGTTGACTAAAGATATCATGTCCTACAGACGGGATGCATGGACATATCTCAAGACAGCTCGATACTCAGTCAATCATCGGCGTCTTTTTGAGTGTGTCCCCATTCCAGGTTGGACGGATCTGCATCCTTATGTCGCCATATGACAAGCACTGCCTGCTGTGCAGGAAGACTACTGACTTAAGCGCCGCTGAAGTCGATGGTAAAACGGTGGTCCATTTATCCTTGCCTCCTTTGTTGCGCGTCGACTAAATCTGGCAGCGAATGATTGACATTAGTAGACTATTGTCACGACGCTATGCAGAAGTGACACCCGAAACCTCCACCTCTCTCTGCCGCCGAACCAAAGTACCTCCACCTCCGACGACCGCGGCCGATCGTCTAAATTCTCTTTGGGTTCTCGACATCTCTCTTCGCCCTTCGGTTTCTTTCCAGCCATCTCTCTGCCTTCCCGTCTCCCTCGAGCTATCTATACATGCTCTGGTCAGCATGCTCACCACCTCCTCGGGCCCCGTCCAGTACATGAGTCAGCAGTATGAGAAAGATGAGTAAGCAAGGAAAACTAGGAAAAGTATATAAACCGTAGTTTATAGTTTTCATAGTTTTCCTCAGAAAATCAATACTGTTGTCTTCTCTTACCTTGTCCCAGTCCCGTTGCCTCTTTCCACCTTCCAGACCTTCCAACGTCTAAAAGTCGCATCGGTCAGCCATTAGTCCGGCTCCTGTTCCCTTTCAGGCCTCGGCTATTCTGTCCTCGTCCTTCCTTCTCGCCACCCTCTTCGATTGAGCGTCGGGCTTTTACGCTGACCGGCGTGACGTCCCTGACAACTATCCTGATGCGTGAACCGACGCAAATGCGTTGGTTGCTGGAGTCCTCTTTTCACGGGGATTGTCGAATGTCTAGTATGGAGTGAGGGGTCTACAGCCTTCTAGTTTTGCTGTGGCTTCAATCTGGATGTTTGCATCTAGCGTTCTATTGTTGATCGGAGTATTAATTTTTTCGGTGAGTAGTCCTACATGTGTCGATTTTGCAACTCAGCCGCTCATTGTGCCTGAAGTCATGCTATATAAACAACTTCAAAATGTTGATCCTGTATTTCGAAACGATAATTTCTTCTATTCCTTCAGCAAGTGAGCCTTTACTGCTACTACCTTCATCCGACATGTCGACCTCAAAAGAAAGCACCACCGGCACAGAAACACAGTTGCGTGATATCCTCACCTCCTCCAAAAACGATCTGGAGCGTAAAGCTAGTCGATTCATCACAACAAACCCTTCCGCAAGGAAGAAAATGACAGAATCCACTTTTTCTCAGTTAGAAGGTGACATTCCGTCGGTGGCCCAAATGATTCATGATCAAGCCCCTCTGCACATGGTTCTGAACCTCAAAAAACCCGACTTCAACTGTGCACTTACAAGCTCGGGCCTGAAGACAACGGTGGACTATATGTGGTGTACCACCGTAACGCCTCAATATGACGAATGGAATACCGTTAATCGGACGTATGAAGTTAAGTTCGTCCCCGACACCTGGCAAAGTCAGCCCTCAGCTAGTGGGGCCAATACATCTCGGACTATTCAGTATCCCGATGGTCTGGACGACAACAGGCTGCCCAGCACTGATCAATTAAGTCAGATTTTTGAGAAAAACTTGACCAATGAAATTGATACCATGCGTTTGGGCCACGAATATGATACTGCTGCCAGAATCATCTCCAACAAATGGGAGAAGGTCTGTAGCGGAGTATGCAGAAGCATGGGAGCGACCGTTGAAGGAGGTTCTGAGGGTGCAGGTAACCCATTAGCGTTCTTCTTCAAACCAGAAAATATATCTCTCCAGAAATTGCCTGGAAACGGTTTATCTTTCAGGGGAACGATGAATGGTGAGGCATGGAAGGTACAAGGAGACAATCTTATTAGTGGGCACCCTCTGCAATCCATCGACTGGGAGTTGTTAGCTTCAGAAGACGAGGTAGCGTCCCACCGAAGTACCGAGATATCCTGATAATCCAAAGGAAGTACTGTGGGTGGGATGCAAAGTTTTGCCGCGAGTTCTGATAATAGCGGTTTGTTCATTCTCCACAGAAGCTTCAGGACTGAGCTGAACCGAGGGTTTGAATAACTGCTACAAAGGATGATGGGTGCAAATCGATAATGATCTGTCCTCACGACGATTTGTACATCATTGTGATGTCTAATATACATATATTTTACTGTTTTGTTTTTCTTTTATCTGTTTTTGCATGATTTAAAATTCGCCTACTTGCCCTGGACGACTGATTTTCGCAAACAAGAGGAGAGACGGCTGTATTGAAAGTCGAATACCTATGTTCATCAAACCACGATACTCTTACTGCTGCTCAAATTATCGCTATTTGACCTCCGCTCACAAAGGAGCAAACCCATCATTCTCCCAGTTTTGGGGAACCTGCCCTTTCGACTCTTCAGGATAGCTACCTTTGAAGTTCCTAATCCCATGTAGCATGAAAACTCTGACGTCAGTGAGAATTGGTCTGGGGGACCAGCTTATAGCCCGTTCCGCCGATGTGTGCTTGAGGAAGGCCGCAGACTTATGCTTGTTGTGCGAGAGGCGCTGCTGAATGATATCCATCTGGAAAATATGTGGCTAATGAATCACCTATGGGTTTAAGCCAAATGTTAAATCTCTGTCTCGCATGTAGGCTTTTTCTGCGAAGAACGGCCGTAGAGCTGTGATATTTGCTCCTCTGCCTCGTACTACATACGACCACAGAGAGTCAACGATTTAACAAATCAGACAGTAGAGGGTATCCTGGATTTCAATGAGTACAATGTCTCCTCATCAGATAGGAAGCGGTAGCTTATGCGGAGTTGTAATGGGCCTGCCTACTACAGGATTCTCTCGCTGGGCTGAGACGACCCCATAGAGCATTATAGTGAAGCGTATCGTTAGGACCTTCGTGCAGTTCCGACTTATTGTAAAATGAGATCCCACCCCCCAAGATGGTTATCTTTTTGTATTACATACTGCATTCGCGATAGATTGCAACGTCTAATCTGGACCAAAGCCATGTATTTACTACTTACTTACAGCATCATATTTGCGTTGTCATTCTCATCTCTAAAGTTGTTTCATTGCGGCCTGCACTGTAAATACGAAGGGTCCATGCAATCAACATGCGAACAAGGGGATGAAAAGCATCTTATTATCTGTCATGACTCACCTCGCACTGACTATTTCCTTTAAGCCATATTGTACGAGTATGTAGACTCCACAGAGTAGCAGGATGCAGAATATTGGTATCTTTTTGGGAACAGCTTCTTCTCGATTGCCGGCCATGGCCGCTATTTAACACAGGCGCCCGATTAAAGTGGGACGTGAAAATTGCAGTTGAGGTGAGGTGATCTGATTCCGTCTCGCGCATAGGGGGGCGCTGCTCTGTCATGATTCGTTCCCCTCTTTATGTCATCTTGGGATACACCTTTAACTACGATTCCGTCCTTCTTTTCGTCCAACACCCACTCTAGACCTGCCTTTACTAAGACTGCTCCCAAACTTCCCCCAAACTCTACACCATGGTCGCCTTCACGGCCACAGGAAACAGAAACTTGTATGTCATCGCCTTTGCCACACTGTATAACGACAACTCGCTTACTCTCCGATGCTCTTTTCTTTCTTTTTCCAACAACCAATCAACATATATAACCCAGAACACGGAAGATCCGAGTAACAAGTACGTTCTGTTACCCCATCATGCCGCCTCGCACGCTTACTTGACATCCTTTATACCTGCCTCCACCCGACAATTATCACTTTCCCATCATATGACTTACCCTCTTGCTCCACCCTTTCACTGCACAACAGTCGTCGCTGCAGATTCACTTATCAAGCGTGATATCCTCCGACTCCCAGACCCATTCGCTATCGTCTCTGTTGACTCAGAGCAAATCCACACCACTTCGGTCATCAAGAGGACACTGAACCCTTATTGGAATGAGTAGGTCGTGAGACTTTGAGATCGAAGTTGGTACTGACTGTTTCGGTAGGAATTTTGACATCGACGTAAAGGATTCGTCCATTGTGGCAGTACAAATCTTTGACCAGCGGAAGTTCAAGAGAAAGGTTAGTGTCGGCGCAATTATTCTGCATTAAATCACTGACCCCACTCGTAGCAAGACCAAGGTTTCCTTGGCGTGATCAATATCAAAGTTTCCGATGTCATTGATCTTGAGCTTGGCGGTCAGGAGATGCTCACAAAGGAGCTCAAAAAGGGTTCCGACGGCCAGTCAGTCCAGGGCAAATTGATCGTCTACCTCTCTACTCAAACCAACGCACCTGTCTCAAACAACACCGCCGCCTCTAGTTCTACTAACGTTGCTACGCCTGCGCCTGCCGCTTCTGCTTTGGCTTCGAACAATGCCGCTGGCCAATCAATTTCTCGTCCCGCCTCTGCAATCCAGACCGCTCAAGGCGCCGAAGCATCCGCTCCTACTTCTGCCGACGCCATTGCTTCTGCTGTTCCCCAACCCGCAACCCAAGCAGTCGGTGTGTCTTCTTCCGGCGCTCCCAACGTCAACCCCACCACCCAAGCTGCGTCTACTGGTCAGACGGGAACTAGCACCAACGTCGGCCATGAATTCGATTCTCATTCTGACCAGTACGGACCATTGCCTGCCGGCTGGGAGCGTCGTATTGACCATCTTGGTCGTCAATACTATGTTGATCACAACACCCGTACCACGACATGGAACCGCCCAAGCGACAATCAATTGTCTAACAGTGCCACTCAAGCGACATCCACTGGTGAAGCCAGAGCGAGGCATAACCAGAGGACATTGCCTGATGAAATGCTTGACGTGCAGCAGAGCGGTGCGAACAGTGGTGGCGCTACCACCCCTACCACTGGAGGTGCCCAGGCGAACCCCGTTAACGCTAGCAACGCCACCACCGCCGGACAAGGTCCTTTGCCTTCTGGTTGGGAGCAGCGATTCACTCCCGAAGGTCGTCCTTACTTTGTCGATCACAACACCCGTACGACAACATGGGTTGACCCTCGTCGTCAGCAACTCTTGCGATTCATCGCCCCTGGCCAGCAGGGCAACTTATCTGTCCAGCCTCAAACCGTCAGCCAGCTCGGTCCTTTGCCTAGTGGTTGGGAGATGAGGTTGACTTCTACCGCGAGAGTGTACTTTGTTGACCACAACACCAAGACGACTACATGGGACGACCCCAGATTGCCTTCTTCGCTCGACCAGAATGTACCGCAGTACAAGCGAGACTTTAGAAGGAAGCTTATTTACTTTAGGTCCCAACCTGCGTTGAGGAGTAACACCGGTCAGTGTCACATGAAAGTGTCGCGTGATAATATCTTTGAGGGAAGTTATACCGAGATCATGAGGCAGACTCCGAACGATTTGAAGAAGAGGTTGATGATCAAGTTTGAGGGTGAAGATGGTTTGGATTACGGAGGTCTTTCGAGGTGAGTCGTATCTTCATTTACTTGTACGTTGCTAAACCCTCTCTCAGAGAATTCTTCTTCCTTCTTTCACACGAAATGTTCAATCCCTTCTACTGTCTGTTTGAGTACTCCGCCCACGACAACTATACCCTCCAAATCAACCCCAACTCTGGCGTGAACCCAGAGCATCTCAATTACTTCAAGTTCATTGGCCGCGTCGTCGGTCTCGGTATCTTCCACCGCCGTTTCCTCGATGCCTACTTTATCGTCTCGTTTTATAAGATGATTTTGGGTAAGAAGATTGCACTCCAAGATTTGGAGAGCGTGGATGCGGGTTTGTTTAGGGGTTTGACGTGGATGTTGGAGAATGATATCACGGGTGTTATTGAGGATACATTCTCAATCACTGAAGAGCATTTTGGGGAGGTTGTCACTGTTGATTTGATGCCTGGAGGTAGGGATGTTGAGGTGACAGAGGATAACAAGAAAGACTACGTCGAGTATGTTTTGTCTCTTCTCTGGTCAATGAGTTTTAGTTGCTGACGCGTTCCTTCAAAGCCTTGTGACTGAATATCGAATCTCTAAACGAGTGTCCGAGCAATTTCAAGCCTTCATGTCCGGTTTCAACGAACTCATCCCGCAAGAACTCATCAACGTATTTGATGAGCGCGAGCTCGAACTCCTTATCGGTGGTATGTCTGAGATCGACGTCGACGACTGGCAGAAACACACGGATTACAGAGGATACAACCCCTCCGATGAAGTGGTCGAATGGTTCTGGAAGATTGTAAAGAACTGGCCTGCAGAGAAGAAGTCGAGGTTATTGCAGTTCACGACGGGAACGTCGAGGATCCCTGTGAACGGTTTCAAGGATCTGCAAGGGTCCGATGGACCGAGAAGGTTTACGATTGAGAAGGCGGGAGAAGTGACGCAGTTGCCGAAATCGCACACCTGTTTCAATAGGATTGATTTACCGGCTTACAAGTCTTATGAGGCTTTGGAGCAAAAATTGACTATTGCGTGAGTTACCATCCCACGTTCTTCCAATTAAATATCAGGGCGCTGATGATGACATCTATTTAGCGTTGAAGAAACTGTCGGTTTCGGCCAAGAATAAGCCCATCACCTTATCTTTACGTCTACCTCTACTTTCCATCCACCATTTTGTTTTTAGCAGTTGTTTAAAATGATTCTTTGTTCATCTTCGTTTGTGTTCATACCATTCTAATATATAGACAAAACATCTGTAATAATTTTCACTTAACACCCCCGCTTTTCTTTTATCGTCTTCGTGTCGCATCCGTTTATGCGTTTTTGTTTCTGAGTATAGTTAAGATCATACCTCTGCAGCGAAATGATTTGGATAAAGATACACGTGTTTCCTTTTTATCGTTTCATCTCTTCAATCCCCTCTCTTCCTTTTTAAAGTACGGTTGGTCGCAACATCGCACAAAGACCCGATCAGATTATCTGGTTTGTGTAGTTTAAATGTCTCGCTCTTTCCCTCACTTATTTCGTATGTTCGGAACAAAACAAAGTCCTTCTGAAGGGAAACGGATAGCAAAAGAATTAGGGAAGGAAAAATGCATTTTTGTGGCTCGAAAAGTTACCTAAATGGATGTGAAGCACAATACTTCGAGCTTCCTTCCTCCTTAGGCAAAGTGTAATAGAGTTACAACAGATACTGTCCCATATAACGAACGTTCTTTCTGATTTTTGATTCTCTGATCTTCGCACGCTATTTGCCCTGTCTCTGCTTTGCTTGTGCTTGTGGCAGCACAGCTCCCAGCTCTCAAGAACATCCTAACTTTCGACCCTGCTCCCAACGGCAAAGGACAAGAAACAGACAGGTCATCAAGGTAAGGGGCAAATAGGTCTACTTTCGTTTTGTCGTACCGAAACCGCCGAAACCCATCATAGTCGACATATCCTCATTCTCTTTAATTACCTTCTCGACCTCTCTATCTCGCTGTTGGTCCCTTTCTTGCTGTTCTCTCTTTTCTTTCCGCTCTTGTCTCTTGTCTCTCTTGCCATTCTTCGCATCCTTCTCTGCCCCGTCTACATCGATTTTCTCCCCCCTTTCATCTCTATTGCCTTCATCGTCATCATCTAAAATCCCCATCCGTCTCCTTTCCTCTCTCCTCTCCCTCTCCATCTTCTTCCTTCTCCTCTCTTCTTTCCTCCTCTCTTTTTCTGCCTCCTGGGCATTCTTTACGGCTTTCAGGCGGGACTGAAAATCGAAATTCTGGGAGGTTACTTTCTGATGGGTGGCTGCGCGGAGGGAAGCGATTTTGGCGCGGACTTGCGAGAGGGTGGAACGTTCGACGTGGGTTGATTGACCGAGTTTGAGAAGGTCTGGTCGATTTTTTATACAAAACGAAAGGAAGAGAGGAAGAGGATGTTAATGGGTGATATTCTGGGAGAGAAGAAGCTGCGACGTACGGAGACGGCCGTTAACGTGGTCTAGGTATGCGAGACTGTCTTTAAAAGTTCGATTGCAAAGTTCACACTAGATTCAGAAATATCAGCACCATTCTTCATCCAGCAATATTTCGCTGCTGAAGGGCAATGATGGTAGGGAGAACAATCAACTCACATAAAATCCAGCACCTCTCGGTCCTTTACCTGCCGTAGTCGTTGTAACCAACATGGTTTTATTCAAATTCTTCATCAACCCCAGATCCTCTGTCCTTGCTTTGAGAAGTTCTGTTGGTTTGGGCAGGTCATCATATTGAGATTGTTTCTTTGGTGCGTGGCCTTTGGCGAGGGATTCTTCGGCTGCTTTGGCGTGTTCGTAGGCTTCCTGGTCCTTCTCTTTAGCCTTTGTGGCATATTCTTCCTTGTTCCATGATGGGCGCTCTGCTTTGGGTTTATCTGTCATGGTGTTTCTATTCGTGTAAGTTCTCCGTTGGAGATGTGCAATATACCGAATATCGACAAGAATACGTACCATCGACGAGAGCTTGAGAGGTATTATTGTTGAATGGATGGGTAAGTCACGTGACTCGAACTCTTCTTTCGACGTCTCACAAGGAAAACAATCCACGCAATAGCAGTTGACTTCTATAACATTTTTCGACTCACTAAGCCCAATTATGTTCAACTCACCCTCGACGAGAAGGGTGCAGACACCGAGGCGGCAGCAGCCCCAGCAGCCACGCTCGCGCCTCCAGACGCTCAGGGTGACAAACTCTCCAGCGCCGTCCATCGCGGAGACGATTCGCACAGAACGACCGGTTGACGAAAAGGAAAAGGTATTTTGGAGTAAAGATGAGAGACACTCGGTTATATCCCTTGGGAAGCTTCCAGAAGAAGCGGTTGCTTTGATAAAGACGTCTGGTAAGTAAACACTTCGGCAAAAAACTAAAATTGACGCCCCGCCTTAGACCTTGTGGTCGATCCTGTAACCGCCCAAGTCGATGGCAAGACTGGCTTCGCCCTGGTATCCTCACCTAGAGCCTGTATTGCCTGGAACTATTCCAAACGTACCCATTCAGCCCCCACGATCTACGCTTTCCCCGCGCCTCTCCCAACTTCTTCCCCCAGTCGTTTCCCTCCTCCCGTCCTCTCCGCGTTGTGTACCTCTACATCTGAGCCTGGGATGATACTTGTATCCAGTACAGGTGAAATCAGATACTGGGAGAGTATGAGCTTGGCGCTGAGTAACGTGGAGAAGTATCAACAGTTGTTTTTGGACCTTCCGCAAGGGGACTGGATAGAAAGACTCGTCAAAGTGGACGGAAACAACTTTATTCTCACAACAACATCTTCACAGGCCTATCGGCTGAGTATAACATCTTCTTCCGGGAGGCTTTCCCCCGTGCTGACGCCTTTGATGAGGCCGGGCGGAATGTTTGGGAGAGCTAGTCCTGTGATTTTTGGTGCGAAGCATGATCGATTCGGAATCAGGAGTGTAGCTAGTAATGGAGCGGATGTCTATCTTATGGCACAGAAGAGTATACAAAAATGGTCGTTTACCGGTGATGGTCAGAAGGTGTGTTAGACCCACGGCCAAAATCGTCATATAACTGACTCAGGTTAGCTGGTGCAAGAGTATGATGTTTATGAACCCATCGGGCGCGAGCTTTTCGAAAATTGGTCCTCAATTAACGTCACCATTGATCTTGAAGATATCGTCACATTAGAGTAAGTCTCTCAAGCCCTTTAAACGACCTCTTTAATCTTTTATACGCAGTGCCGACTCCCTCGCGGTTTTAATTACCTATTCTGACGCGACGTCCCCTCCTTCTCACGCCCTCGTCCTCCTCTCCGTCCACCGCTCTAACCCTCCAATCGTCGATCGTATCATCTCCATATCTTTCATCTCCGGTCAAGATCAAAGATTATTAGATATCCCTAGATTAGTAATTCCCACTGGGAGTACGATGGCGTTTGTTCGTTTTGGTTCGGCTGTGGTGATGGTCTCACTTGATTTTGGTGCGTCCAATACACTAAGCTTGAGTAGGATCGTGCTGATTATCAACCATAGATGCGCCTTATGAAGAGGCCCTCACATTCAAAGATCCGAATAATACTTACATCGGCGCGGGGCCGATAACCAGCAAGAGCAGTGACCCTACCATGGTTCTTATTCCCGCTGAGGGCGGTTTGATGAACGTCGAAGCACTTGAACCTCGTGCTAGCCCCGACTCCCTGTACGTCTCTTCGCGTACTATACCTCATCACATGCTTGCAGCTTACCTTGCCCTTTTGATCGCAGTAACCAACTCTCGACTGCGACAGCCCGACTCAAATCTAAAATGGAGCAAGCAATCTTTTTCGGCCAACGGAGTGATAATCCCTTTTCTTTTGACCTGGACGGAGATGTTAGGGGTCAAGGGGATGTAGCTGAGGCTGCGGAGTTGGTTAGTGGCGAGATTGTTGCCGCTCGTAAGTCCCGCATTCTCCCTCTTCCGCCTCCGTTGATTTACTTGGCGAAGCTCCATTACTTACACTACTCTCGTAGGTTCCCCATACACTCAAACGATTTACGAATTAAGGCCGCATCTCCTTGACCGACTTGCTCGATTGAAAGCCCTCGTGATGTATATTCGGACCAACGGACTGATGAATCAGTTACCGCAAGCGACGAGGAGGAGGCTGTCGGGAGATGCAGAGAAAGTGAGGGGGGCGTTGGAACTTTGGGATTACCAGAACCGCTTGATGGAGTGCGTCCTCTTTTTCTTTATCGTTTGGGTACTGGGCAAGAATTGACGATGTTGCACCAGCCAGTTATCGGGCCCAGCCGCCAGTCAAGCCAAATCCCTTTTATCAAGTTCGATCCAAGTATACTTTTCCTCCCGTCATCTTTCCCTTGCACCATCATCTTCCGCCGACGAAAGAGAACGAGATCTCGTCAGGCTGTTTTTCCGAACAGAAGTGTCGAACCTTGACAAGTTATTGGCTGTCGTTTTTGAGGAATTCAGGGATAAGCAAGAGGGAGAAGTTGACGTGGGTGAAAGAGCGGGTTGGGTGGGGGAGGTTAACCAAATCTTTATTGTGAGTCTTATCCTCATCTCATATTAGTAAACGATCAAGGCAAGCTCACGTCCTATTGCAAAAAGGCCGTGGAAAGAGCCGCAGCCCAGTATCGCGAAGAAGAATCTGATCTTTACGCCATTGACCGTGAAAAGCCCGCGATTGAAATGTGGACAGCGTCGGATAACTTGATTGATTCGTTGGATCATCTGTATACATTGACAGAGGCGTTGATTAAGGAGCGCACTAGGGAGTTGGGATCGGTTATTGATGAAACGCCCCTTGCTGGTGGTCCGACTGGGAGGATGGAGACAGGAAAGGAAGAACTAAGAAAGGAGCAAGTGGTACAGGCAATGTTGAAGAGACAGATGGGATGGCTGGCGGCTGCGCTGTGTACGAATATGGAGGATAAGTGTCGTGTTGTGGTGAGGTACGTTTCCTCTGTGCTTGACTAGTATAGCGAATTTTGCCTTCTCTCTACCAGGCCTGATGTTCGAGAAAAAGCTAATGTTGGGATTACAGGAAGCAGATGGATGATGGAGCAGATGAGCAGGAAGGGATTATGCTTAAGGCTAGATGGGATGCGATGAAACCTCGGATTATCCGGCCTCTCGGTACGCTCACATCTTCACCCAACATCACTCCGGAAATAGACTAACATGATTGATCTTTCTGCCTCGATTGCTTAGTCTCGGTTGACCGCATTTCCGAAGCATATGAACTCGCCGAACATCATCACGACTTCCCAACTCTTGTAATGTTGTGCAATGATCCCGTTGCAGGCCAAGGGAAAGGGGACAGTAGGATGCAGGTATATATCGAGAAGTTTGGGGAGGATTTCGCGTTCGAGCTGTATAGGTGGTATATTGACCAAGGTAAGTGATTCGGCGCCGTATGCGGCATGCAAGGCTCGAAGTTTTACGCTTTTGCTAACCCTTTTTATCCTGTTGCTACCGAAAGGCCAACCGCACGTTCTTTTGACCCAAGACGAAGTTTATGGATCCCTCGTTACCCGGTTCTTTGAGACACACCATTACCCCGAACTCGGATGGATACACCACATTGCGTGTAAGAGGTATGGTGAAGCTGCTGGTGCTTTAACGCAGGTTTTGGATGAAGGTGAGGGGAGGGAGGAGAGTGGCGAGTTAGACTTTAGAAAAGTGAGTCCGCCTTATTCTTCGGCTTTGATTCAAGCTTTGTTGAGTTAGAGAAGGGGAGGGATAGCTGACTGATGGGATAATAGGTGGTGGGCAGTATTGCAAAGCTTGCTAGTATGACCGACATCAGCTTGAAAGGCCCTTCCGAAGCTCGCGATCAGATTTTCCAAAGTGAGTAATCGTCTTGACGTATTCATGGTAAGTAAAGATGACTAAATGTCAATGCGCAATCAGAGATCGGCCAGCAGTTATCCTTAATCGACATCCAAAATTCCCTTCGTACTTATTTACTCTCCCTTTTCCCATCTACTGCCCGCTCATCGCGTTCAATCGCCAAACACTTTGCACCCATTCTCACCCGCCTTAGCCATCGACCGGGATCCGAGTCTGGATCTGCTTTCCTTGCATTGTTTTACAATCTTGCAGAGAGAGTCCTTGGCGGAGAAGCTGTAGATTTGGAAGGCATGCTGGATTTATTGACGTTGAAGGATAATGTAGGGAGGGAAGATGACGGAGTTGACGCGCTGAGAGTGTTGGTATTTGATCGGGTAAGTTTTCGTTTTTGAAGGCCTTTGAAAGGCAACACCATGTGTTGAATTGGAACGTTGACCATATTTGGATCTTCAGTCATTACCTAAAGCCAGGTCGGAAGTTGCATTATTGGCAGTATGGCGAAGGATTTATATTCGCGACAAGTAAGCCTTCTTAAACCTTTTCTTCATATAAACGGCAAACGTTGGTGTTGATAATTTTTTATTTTTCTTTTCCTAGCTGGGCGGAAATTTCCAATACGGCTGGGCGAAGCGAGCAGGCACAGAGGACAAAATTAAAGGGAACGATGATATATCAGGTCTTGAAAGCTCTTCGTTCTGTGCCCGGTGAGTAATCCTCCATTCTCATCTACCCCTTTCTCCCGCCGAAAAGACTCTGACCCACGGCCATGGGCTTTTCAGAGTTTCCTCAAGCGGCTGTTATATCACCATACGACACATCCATTCCCCCGACCACCACCGAACTTTCTGCTCGTTTCCCAACCCTATCCTCAGAGGACATTGCAGCGTTGAAAGCGGATTATGATGATGAAGTGGCCGTGTTGATGGAGTACGTAGAGAAGAATGCGTTGGAAGAGAGGGTGAAGGAGGTGAAAGAGATGATTGAGAGAGAGTGGGAAGAGAAACAGGGGCGTAAGATTGATGAGGCAATAGGTGCACAGGCTGAGCCAGAGGTGGTTGTGTCGGAAGCGGAAGATGTAGAGGCTGATGAAGACGTGGAGATGTAAAGAGTTAATATGACGTACAATTGACACAAATGGAAATCAAAAGCAGGGTATGATGATATAGAAAATGCATATGATAATTCACCCATGATAACGTTTATGAGTTCTATATTCTTTAAAATATTCTTAAAATGCTATTGATATTTACAAAAGTTTTGTCGTTCTCTAATTGGGAATCTTGACTCGCCATGCAGACATTGGCAGCGCTAAAAACCCCGATCCCATTCCAAGTCAGCTTAGTCACCATCTGCTGCCAACAAAAGAAAGAAAAGAGAAATCCAAAGAAAAAAGGGGGGAAAGTGACTTACCAGCCAAACGCCTGACCATGGGCAAGATAAAGACGATTAACAATCCAGCTCCGAGGGTAACACAAACTGCCGACATGATATAATACCCATCTCTCTGCATTATGCATTCGCCGCCCGCCTGGGCACATAAGTTCTTCCCATGTTCCGTCACGCATTCTCCTAGATCTGAGGCTGACTGCGAGAGTAATGGCTTGCTTCCCAGAGAGGTGGTGCTGCCGCTGGGGACAGAGCAAGTAGCCACAGTAAGCATATCCACCGATCTCAAGATCAGTGGTTTAGGCCAGGTCCCGCCCAAGTTGGAGACAGTGTTGAGAAGTGTCATATACGTGCCTCCGATAAGTGGATCAGCGATTTGAGTGTGGAAAGCGCAGATACCGACGAATTGTACTGTGCTGGTGAGGCTTGAGAAAAGGGTGGTGGCGATAATAAGGAGAAAGTAGGTGGTCCCCACTGAGCCGGCGCGGTTGGATGGGAAGCCAGCGACGACAAGGGTTGAGATGGCAGCCATGGCGAGTCGGGCCCAAAAGGCGTATAACCATGGTTTAAGTACGTTTCCTGATTCTCTTCCTCCTCCGCCGGTGGTAAGAGGATGTGAAGACGGGACAGGTCGTGACCATTTAGCAGCCAACCAACCGACAGCCATCTGTGCCGGGAAATCGAGCAAGACAGCGACTGCGAGATCTTCTTTTGATAATCCCTTTTCGAGAAGTTTGAGGGAAGTGACAGAGTCGTTGACTTGGAAGCCAATTTTGCAGATGAGGTGGACAAAGAGGAATGTCTGGATGTCTAGGAAAGTAAGGTTTGGGGTCAGGGTCGGGGAAAGGGAAAAGATGAATGGATGGGAAGGACGACGTACTTTTGAGACGGACGATACTCCACATAACCTTGTACACCTTTTTCACATCCATATCCGGATCATCCTCACTGGGCGGATCTTCCTTTTTCAAAACCGCCAGCCCCACCGTCACACCCACAAATACCACAGCCCAAAACCTCATGTAGCCTCCCAACGAAACGAGCGGGTAATCGAGTGGCTGAGAAGGGGAGCGAAAGTATTTGTTGGAGAAGTCGATACTATTGAAAGCGAGGAAGACGGTAAAGCTGAGGGCATTGCCGATGCCGATACCGATTGTTTGTGCAGTAGATGCGTACGAGAGGTTGGGTTGAGAGAGGAGGGTGAGGGCCCAGCCTATTGAAGGTGGATTAGTAGGCGATGGGTGGATTGGAGCGAGGCTTACCATCAACAGCAATATCTTGGGTAGCAGCCGCCAAGATGAGAGATCCAAAGACTGCTGTTAAAAATTTAACGTCGACAGATTCCTACATCACCTTCGTGAGTTTTTTCGCCCTCCGTATTCTTGAGAAAAAATGACTAAGACTCACAACGTTAAGCCACTCTTCAATCTTACCACCAATAACCCACATACCCAAGCCCACCAACCCCTGTACAGGCACGATCCAACTCTTTCTCCTACCCCATTTTTTCACGAACCACGCGTCGACAATAGGGGACCAGAGGAGTTTGAGAGAGTACGGCCAGGTGGAGAGGGCGAATATTGCGAGCTGAGAGTAGGAGAGGTGGGATTTGAGTAGGAACGGGAGGGTACCGAAAGTGAGGCCGAGAGGAACACCCTGGAGACTATATGTATGGTTTAGTTGCGAGTATTATCCAAAGGCTTCATAGCTTACAGGTCTATGAGTGTGTTAGTTTGTACTGATTATGACAAAGGAATCCGCTTACATAGCAAGACGAGCAGCGCAAACGCTTCTTTGTCACGACGTGTAGTCAGCCCGGTACTGTATTCTTCTTCCACGAGGACTTTTTCCAGTCTCGTTTCCTTTTCCTTTCCTTTCCCCCGCCGTCTGGTTGGAGACGGTTCTGGACTATCGTCATCGACTCTGCGTAGGAGACCCTTTTCTTCGAGTTCGTTAATATCCTCTACATTTCTTGGACGGATGGTATTGTTCTCGCGATGTATCATGTTATCCCGTGCGGTGGTGGTTGCAGTTTGTGCGTGGCTACCGTTGTGGCCTCTCACTGTCATCTGCGGTTGCTGGAGTCGGTAAGTCGAGCGAACTTCCAAGGCAATGAATGGCAAGTTCAGCGAGTGATCGGCGTTCAATAAAAGTCGCCCGCACTGTGAGGGATTACATAAGATCACCGCCGGTGACACGTATGCATAATCGGCCGCAATTACAAAGCAGAAGAGCTCGCAAGATCCGAAAAACGCGACGCGACGTGGAGGCGGCCCTCTCCGCTACAATGCCACATCACTGTTCCAGCGCGACGACGATCGCTCGCGACGACGCACGAGATCTGCTTCCGAACTACTAGCGTGCACTCCAGCCAAAACCTAAATCCACCCTACCGACCCGACACCGTTTGCTTTTCCATTGCTTTCATTTTTACCACCAACTCCACAACCACGCACCATAAAACATGTCCGCCCCCCAGCCCGCCTCTGCTACCATCTTCCCTCCTGGAGTCACACCCTTCGCCCAGCGAAAGCTCCCTAAGACCATCTGCATGTTTGACGTTGATGGCACCCTCTCCCTCGCCCGTCAGAGCGCGACCCCCGAGATGTTTGCTACCCTCCGCAAACTCCGTGAGAACTGTGCCATCGCCTTTGTGGGTGGTTCCGACCTCGTCAAGATCCTTGAGCAGGTCGGTGGGGACCAAGGGCTGAGTAATTTTGACTATGGGTTTGCGGAGAATGGGTTGATCGCGTACAAGTTGGGGCAGCAGCTCGAGTCGGCGAGTTTTATCAAGCATGTAGGAGAGGAGGAGTATAAGAAGCTTGTCAATTGGATTTTGAGGTATCTCTCCGAAGTGGACATTCCCATCAAGCGGTGAATCATTTTGCTGTCTTTCTACACATTTCTGTTACCATGATAGATGCTAATGAGGCACGGTCACAGAGGCACGTTTGTCGAGTTCCGAAACGGTATGGTCAACGTCTCTCCTATCGGCAGAAACGCGTCCATCCAAGAACGAATCGATTTTGAAAAGTATGACAAGGAGCATGGTATTCGGGGTGAGATGGTCGCCAAGCTTGAACAAGAGTTTTTGCACCTTGGATTGACTTTTGCGATTGGCGGTCAGATCAGTTTTGACATTTTCCCCAAGGGTAAGACTGCTTCTGTATCTAAATGAAGAGGATTGGCGATTGCTAACCATTTTCGGTTTAGGCTGGGACAAGACCTATTCGCTTAGGCATATCGAGGGTGAAGGCTTTGAAGAGATTCACTTTTTCGGCGACAAGGCGAGTTACCTCCCACCCCAACCCTGTAATTCCCACACCTTTATCCTAACATATCGTGTATGAACAGACCTACAAGGGCGGTAACGATTATGAGATCTTTTCCGACCCCCGAGTTATCGGTCACACCGTCACCAGCCCCGAGCACACTATGCAGCTCCTCGACGAGTTGTTTTTGACCACTGCTCCTTGAAAGGCGTGAGACTTTTTGCTTTTGGCATCTGGATGGGAGGTAGCACAGAGGGATGGCAGCTCGGTTGGAGTGTGATACGTTTGGTTTGGATTGTAGGCTTGGCTTGGCTTGGCTTGGCTGGGAAAAAGCAAATGGATCTCTTATCTAGCGGTTGCATTTTGTTTCTCATCTTTCAGCTTTTTTTTAATAGAGGAAGTAATATCGGAAAATATCTGCTTATGATGATTTATTTTACATCATTTTACAGCCTTGCTACATGCAACGGGGGGTCCGATATATACATACACCCTGTAGGCCTCTATCCCTCGCATTGAGCATTCTTATGTTGGTATGTTTTTGAGCCACAGTTAGGCTAAGGGTTCGAGAAGATCTTCTATCTGTTTTTGTTGCTTCTTCTATCTTGCTGCTGCAAGCGATCGATAGCGGCGATGTCCGGTATCTTCTCCAACGGCTTTTTTTCCCTGGAACGGAGTCTTTTTTGACGTCATATTTTTTGCGGCATGTCCCCTCCTCCTCTTCAGGCGGACCTTAGTGTTACGTTGGAGACCGGCCAATGTCCGTCAAAGGGCTTGCGTCGAGACTAGTTGAGGATTCCGTCGCGGGGTTCTTTTTATCTTTTGATTTATCCCGATCCACACGATGAAGATCGGGACGTTGAAATCGCAAAAACATTACCAAGGTCAAATTCATAAGATGCAAAGCTCAAACGGAAGAAGCGGAAACGACAACATAAACGCATAAGCATAAACGCGCTATACCATGGCTTTTAGCGACAATGACAACAACATCGGCAATGACAGCGACAATGACAGGGCAACGCCAGAGTCGGAGCTAAATGAGCTTTCAGATGGAGAGTACGAAAGGGAACGATTAGACAATATCAAGTAAGAGCCAGATTATGGTGGAGACGATACGGGAAGTGCTAACAAGTTGGAATTGCTATAGACACCGAGATGCACTTTTAGCCTCCCTTGGATTCGATGTGCCGAAGAAGTCGCCTCACCTTTATCCGCAGCAGCAACCGCAGCCGGAGATGGAGAGTTCAGCGGGTCAACTAGCCGGGAAGGCTCAGATGTCGAGGGAAGATGCGAAAAAGAGAAAAGCGGTGAGGAGGAGGGAGAAAGAGTTGAGGAGGGTAGAGCCTGTGAGGAAGAGCCGAAGGGTAGCGGAGCGTGCAGGGAGGGTTAAGGATGGTAATGGTGGAGGTGATGGTGATGGTGATGACCAAAACCCGCTTCCTTCTTCTTTTCTCTCTTCTCGCAAGCCATCAAACTCAACTAACGGATATATGGATCCTCTCCCGAAAGCCATTGCTCCAACCCTCCCGCCCGGACCAGAGTATTCTTCCGGACAGATTGAGAGGGAGAAACAGCCTAGACCCGTCAAGGGCGACGACGGGAGGTTGATTTTCGAAGGAAGATGGGGAGGGGTTTTCACACCGAATGTGACGCCCGAGGAGATGTTTGGTGGAGGAGCGTTTGGAGGCAGTTTTTTCAGGTGCGTTAATCTAATTTTGTTTCGGTGTTGATGGTGTGCGTGTCTCGAGAGTTGATGGGACTGTGGACTGACTTTCCGTCGGGGAAAAATCATGTACAGAGATACATATTCCCGCCTTTTGCAGACCCCACTCTCATCCTCCGCCACCCTCGATTCCCTCCCCTTTTCTCTCCTTCTTCCAGGCTCTCAAACGGACCCAGATGTCTCCAAGCTCCTGATCTCCCCCATTCCCCAACCCTCTGTCAACCGCTTTCAAGTCCTAGCTGGCCAGAGTCTTCAAGAATGGGAAAAGGCGGGCTGGATATGGCCCGGTGATCCAAGGGGATGGGCAGAGTGGTATGTGAGGTTTTGGGATGGGAGAAGGTGTGAGGATGATGAGCGGCAGGTTAAACGATGTGAGTTGTTTCTCCCGCTTTTTTTGACATCTTCCCTACTTTGTCCATTCCTCTTATTTACTCCTGATTTCCTCTTTCTCCGTTATCCCCTTCCAAGTTCATGTCCGCTCTAGAAGAGCTAACCTTCCTCACTATCCCCTCTTATCTCCATCTCGTTCACTCGTCTTCCTCTTGACATCAAACAGGGCTCAAAGTAGCAGGCCCTACGGGTCGATTTAAACGCGCCCTTCTCAAGAAAATCCACCAAGCAGGCGGGCAAGTTGCGGTGGGGGACGAAGATGTAGGGAGGGTGTTGAGGCAGTGTCTTTGGCAATGGGGATATGAGTTGACAGAGAGGGAGTATGAAGAGGCGATGAGAGGTCCATGAGGAGCAGCAGAGGGTTTTGAGGGGCTCGAATAGACAATGGTATGTATAAGATTTTGTGGGAAAATAGAAGGATCATCTGCGAGGTGCAAACATGAAGTGGAGGTATGCGGAGTTTAGGCCTTTTGGTCATTGAGCAAGCCTATTGAACAGATGGTTTCACCACGATGTTCCACGATTTCATTCTGCGCCATATCTGCCATCAGATAACTTCGTACATTGGACAATGGAAGAACCCTGCTCAACATTCGAAATGATCAGGGTAAGAAAGACCAGGGCAGTAAAGCTGAATTACAAAATACAAGTTTGTAGCACGAAAAAACAGGTAGAAGCCTTTATGGCCATTGGGAACGAATATCTAGGATTAGAGACCAGTCTTTAGGGAAAGCAAAGTGTTTAGGCGGATATATGTATGTCCCTCGGTATGCTTGGTCTTTCGGTGATCGAAGACAATATCTCCTCCTCCTTTGCCGTTCCTCTTCAGTTGCCCGATGCGAATACTCCTTATGCCTTCTTTTTTTCGAGACTGAAATCATCACTTATGGGAGTACCACGACATAGGAGACAGTTGGTCTAACATATATCCCAATAATCTATCGACGACGTAAGCAATCTTTGGAAATATATCGCGGCAGTTATTTCTCTTCTCGCATTCTTACCTCGCATTTCTCCCTGTGTGCACTGGTCAATAATATGGAGATTTAGATCTACAGGGAGGTCTTCTACCGTCTCGAGAAGATCTAAGCTGCAGTCTGCCCTTAAGTGATCTCTTACTAGGAACTTATAAAGTAGGATGAACAAGCGGAAAGGACGAGGAGGATAGAGGAAAAAATCGACGAGCTGAAAGAGAGTATGGAAAGTTGTTTTAAAGTCAATAAGGGGCGGTAAAGTCTTTAGACTAGCATAAAAAAGGAGTTGCTGCGTCTTCCGATTCGATGAACTCTCTTCTCCCCTTAGAAATGCCTTCAAAAAAATGAGAAAGATGTCCACCGATCGGCAAATCATTACGTGCAGAAGGACGAGCTGGTTGAGAACCTCTTGAAGCTTTCAAAATAAAGGGACATATCGGATGCGATTGTTCATTGAAGAAACATGGCGAAGTCAAGATTGCGGCCAGTGCCTGTAACGTAGTGTCAAACGGTGCAAAATGACATGTCGCATTACATCAAGACGTTTCTTCTCCGTTTCCTAGGCAAAGTTGCTTCTGATTATTTACAAAGTAAAGGGCCTGACATACTCAGCTAAGGCGCAACTAATTGACGTACACCGCATATTTCCTCCCTATTTCTGCTTAACAACATTTACGACCAACAGATTGTTGAGAAATATAAGTTCGTAGGTATCCAGCTGAATGGATGCGTTTCGTTAATGGATACGGATTATCTTCTTTCCTTTCGCTCTCCGTGCTCCATGAAATCTTAGCCTAGAGACCATGTAGGGTTGAGGGTGTAGCATGCGAGTGTCAGGAAAGGCCAAGATACTCCAACGAGTTGGCGACGTTGCCGAGCCGAGAAGTGATGAGCTTGATGTTCTGTTTGGAAAGGGGAGATGGAGAATATTGTCTGTCGGCCATCATGGCTCGAATGGTTTATTTGTAAGGATGAGGTTGTGAGGTTGCTTGAGTTATTGAGGGACTGGTTAATGGTCTTATGATCCTCTGCTTGACGAGTGACGAGTTGGGAGACGAAGAAAACAGCTTCAGGTTTCGGAACTACTACTAATGCTTAAGGAGGCGATGACATGGAAGATCCTGAAGTCGACATGACAAACGAAGATAGGACGCAGTATGAAAATTCTGGCAGGCATGGAGTTCATCGCTTACTGAACGGTGGGGATCCGTAGCTGTGAGGTACAGTGGAGCTGCCAGCAGTGGTGGCTATACATGTAAATGGCCTGAATAAGGGGAAATAAATGTCCAACGAACTAAATCTTGTTCCTCTCCAGTAGATTTATTTATTCCTGGCAGCAGCAGGAGGCCAATCAACTAGTATTTTGCCAGCGGATGTGTCCGCCACCAAAGATTTTAAGATTTTAATATACCGGTGATGTGATCGCGACGCGAAAACGTCATTTTGGAAGCATCGGGCGATGTCGCGTTTTACCGCCGCTCATAAAAAAAGCGGCTCCCCGTTCCCCGTTTGGGTTCTGCCAAATAAATAAAAAGGCGAGCTAAAACGCGGGTATCAGAAAAATGGTCTGGGCCAAGCTTTCATTCTCAAGCTCCCCGGCTTCCGGCTTCAGCGTGCTTTTTTAGGCTACGAAATTGGTGGTTGGTGGAAATGACGGGTGGCGGGAAAAAAGGGAAGAAACGCAGAATAGTGAGATCACACTTTAATTGCATTTTTGGTGGGGCTTTGGCCGAGAGAGCTCTGGCTACTGAATTTCTGTGGTGCGGTGAAGTTCTCGTGCATGCAAAAAAGTCCAACATCATCATCATCATTATCATCTATAATCGTCTGGGAAAAAGAACGTCTTTGAACGTCGTGTATTTGTTTATTGTTGTCCTTGCCTGTCAATATCATTTCCCCCTTATCACATATTCCGGCATCGGTGACTTCATTTGGTTCACCTCAGAGACCTACTCAATCAGCTCCCGCCCATCGACGCACCTTTACCGGCGACACTTATCGGCGGGACATCCAACAAGTTCTGAAGAGTCGAGTGCCCTGGAAAGCAGGAGTTAAAGAAAGAAGTGGTCAAGTTGTGCAATCTTAGACATTGTTTTGGGAAGAAAAAAACACAGGTACAACAAGCAAGCAGTGAGACGTGTGGTGCCGGGAAAGAAGCGAAAAAGGGACCACAGGGATCGGCGCTTTGTGAGTCTTCTTCCGTATTTTTTGGATCATTGTTTGTGTGATGTTTGAAGGTTGGTAAGAGTGCCATTGTATGCATGACTAGCTGCAGGTCATGAAGGTGATCGAGTGCTGCTCCATGCATAGCTCAATGAACGGGTACCGAGGTACGGAGCTTGACGAATGTTTAGCCGTCTGTGCGTTTTGTCGGGTTGGAGCAGGCGTAATGTCCCTGACTCTACACTTTCTACCCACGTCAACTCTCAACTTTCTTTTGTCTTTCTTTCACAATTTTTTTCTTTCTTCGCATATTCTTTTCCCTATTCTTCATCTCACGCTCTTTGTTTTGTTTCAAAAAGCTCACCACAATCGGCTGCATATTCAGCAAGTGATACCCGGTATCGGTCAAGAATTTACGGCACGAACAAAACGATTACGCATCGGCACAAAGGGAGAACAACGTAGATCGATTACCTCCACTCATTCTCCCTTTCGACACAGCTTGACACATATCCCGTTCTTTCCTCGCCACCTTGGGTCTTTCGTCTAGCATAGAATTTTAACTTTCTTGAAAATACTCGTTGTACCGCATCTCGCAGTGAGTAATTATCCCGCTTTCTTTCATTGCCGCCGGTGTATCTCGGTCAAATTTCTGATCCTTGTTTACGCTTTTGCCTCTCTTCCAACTCCTACGCATCTATCATCAACGCTCGACCCTCTTTACCTAATTTCCACTGATCTTCCAGTCATCATAGGCGCAACTGTAGCATTACGTCTAGTCTCGCGAAGCTAGGGAAAAGAGAAACCGTCTCATCTTCCCAAGCTTTGCGCAAAATACACATCCCCTAAACACGGTATGGCTCGACCCATCCGACCAGCACCCGGACCAACTACGCCCAGCGCAGGTCCTTCAACGTCATTACGCACGTCTGCACGAACCCGTCGTCAATCAGCATCTACCTCCGTCGCTTCAACGTCAGCATCGGCTTTAACACCAGGCCCCCCAACACCTGCCTCGGACGGAGTGGGGGCTAGGAATGGAGCAGCAAGGAGAGCGCCGGCTGTGGAAGCGAAGACGCATGGATTAAGAAGTACAGGCAGTTCGGTGGAAAGAACACCATGTCCATTTCCGGCGCAGTTTGGAGGAAGGGCAAATTGTGGAATAGCAGAAGAGGATGAAGCCGATGAAGTTTTGATGGGTGTTTTATCAGCAATTGCTTTTTATGTAAGTGTGTCATGTAATCCTGCACGGCCTGAGCTGATAGGATTGTAGGACAACCGTGCTTTGTCGGTCGAAGAGATTGCTTTGACTTGCTTCCACCAAGGCTGGCTACGACCACCATCTGCTGCCATCGAGCCCACCACGCCCATCAACAACGCTATTCGATCGTATATCAAACGTTGTGAAAAGGCCAAGCGTCACTGTCTCTTGGCCAAGTACCAGCTCGCCGGCTCCGTTGTCGAATCCGTTCTAGAGGTTGCTCTCCACCCCGATGCTTTCAATGGCTCTACTAGACCGAGAGGAGCTGTTTGGTTCCTTTTGAGTGGATCTGGTGCGGGTTCTGGCAAGGCCAGATGGAAGAGCCCCTTTGAGGGACTGGAGGTTCCCAAAATGCCCCCGCGGAAACCGGCACCCAAGAAACAGAAAGAGAATAAACGAGTGGATGAAAAGAAGCAACCGGTCAGGGAGAAGAGCAAGGAGAAAGCTTTAGCTCCTGTGAAGATCAGATTGGTCCTTGCCGGAGGAAATGGTGAGGAAGAGTCTCAGAGTGAGACGTCAAGGTCACGGAGCGTGAGCGTAAGCAAAGATAGTGTCATAAGTGAAGTCAAGGTGGAACCTGCATCCAAGCACGAGGGGGTGGCACCGAGACGATACGATTCATCATCGGATAGCGACACCAGTGATTCTGATATAGAAATTGGCAGCGCATCCCGACTCCGACCCTCCCGCCTAATGCGAAAAGGTCCCCCGCCACCACTTGTCATGAATGGATCACCACGAGTTTTTGGTCCATCTCGCTTACCTCAACAATCTCCCTTTGTCGATCTCTTCTTCCCTTCTCCTGCTATCAACACTTTCGCGCCTCCTCATGCGTCTCCTTTTCCTTCACATTCTCTAGATAACACCACTTGGACAGCCCGACATGACCACAATCAACGCCATCTTGACTACTCTAGCTCAAGTGAGGAAGACGAAGTTGTTGACCTGGAATGGGGTGTGGCGTCCGATGTTATTATACGAGATAGTGTGGAGGGTGAGACCAAACCAACTTGGTCATTGGAAGATGAAGCCAAGGTCAAGGAGGCGACGGATGCGTTAAGAGTTTTATTCCCTTTGGAGGAGCCAGAAGAAGATATTGGGCTGGAAAAAGGATTTGAGCTAATCCAAAGTGAATCGCGGCCGACAGGGACAGATTCCCCTAGTATCAGTGAACCGGGATCTATCGCGACATCTGCTACCGCTCGAAATAGTTTTCGTAACAAACTCAAAGCTATCGACGCCGGTGGTCTCCCGCTCAATGCCTGGGTGGTCAATTCGAGCCCTATTCCTTCTCCCAAAATCCGACCGTTTAAAGCTTTTCATCAAGCTCCCCCCGTCGATTTCAGCCCTACTCAGCACTTTTCTAAATTGCGAGGTTCATTCGATCCGGATGAGAGTATGGATGTGGATGATGAGCCATGGCTGGACGAAACTGGAGAATTGCCTGTCAAGGCGGAGGATACCTTTTCAGACGTCGATCTGAATTCCACTATCGACGAGATTGCTTCACCTGAACACGATCGTCGTCTTCATACCGCTCTTTGGGCGCAAGAAGCTGCTGCTACAATTCGAGTCAAGGCCGAACCCGAAGACTTCCCCACTCCCTCTTCTATCGAAGATGAGCCGATGCAATCCTCCCGTGCGAGTTCGACGCCTTCCTATGGACCAAGTGATGGGCCAGATTACGATGATATAGGGATGGAGAGCGTGGCGGACGAGAAGATTTTGGGTCCGGAGAGTGTTAGCGTGGAGGAACTTGATGGGTGGTTACCGACTGTCAAGATAGAGCGGACACCACATAGAGGAAGGCCGAGAAAAGGGGGGAAGGACAAGTCTGATGGACAGAAATTGGGTTGTTGGGGAGGAATCGGTGTATGTTCGTCTGGCAAGCGTGTGACGCGTTCAAATATGACCTTATCAACTGCTACACGCAGACGAAAGTCAAAATCATGTTTCGAGCGTCTCACTCCGGTGAGCGACTCAGGCTCCGGATTGGTGACAGCAGCAGGTGGGGAAGATGAGAATGAGGTTGACGATGCGATCGGTACTGAAGATCTAGAAAAAGCGCGGGTTGAAGCCGACGCATGTGAGGAAGAGCATCGTAAGGCCTGCAAGGAGAAAGCCGAACGACAACGTGTCATGCTTGAAGCTTATCGTCAAACTGTCCGAGCCGAGTTGTCCGACACCGACATCACTCCTAGCCCTTGGGAAGCACCCAGTAGCGCTGCACCATGGGGTTCGAGCTCGACGGATTCTCTTCAGTTACCGACACCGGGGGCGTTGAGTCCAATGGTGCTGCATAGCGTCCCAAATTCGAGTCTGGCAACTCCGGGGGAAGGTCAACATATGATGTCTGTTGACCCGAAAGCGCTGGTTTCTCCGCCTTTACAGAATGTGTTTGGGCAAGGAATTAGTGGACAGCGTGATTTAGGGATGGGTTTAGGGGTGGGTATGTTGGACGCGGCGTTGACTCAGCAAGAGGTGGATGACATTATGGGTACGAGTTCTGCGCCTACGACAGCACCTTCCTCTACATCGGCTACGACTCCAGCAACACCTTCAATGTCGACCGCTTCGGTGCTCGCGCCGACTTTACAGCGTCCGGCCGCATCAAGACCCATCTCGGGTTCAGCTCCTCCATCTTCTAATGTACCTGCCATTCAGCCGACCCCAGTTCCCGTTCTTTCAGCTTCAGCGCCGAATGAGAAGGGTATAGCTATAGTGGCTCTGCCAACGACCTTGCCTGATAGCGCACAGGCTTCTAATACTAATACTAATACTAATACTCCTGCTGCTGCTTCTGCCGCCTCCCGACAACCCGTACACGTGCCGAAGCCCATCGCGAAAAGCACTAAGCCCATTTCCAGCTCTGCTACGCCATCACGTAGCTCTACTCCGAGCACCGCCTCAAGTGGTAGTGGGACTAGTCGTTCAGGAGGCAAAATTGCAACGATCACGAAACCTCTTTGCCCTGGTGTTGATGCATGTGTTGTGGATAATATCCCTGTGTATGCTCATCTGTTTGAGGGAAGGAATGGGTCAGGGAAGCAAGTTTTGTTGCGAAGGCTGGATACGGATTTCGGTAAGTCACATTATGGTCCTTTTGCGATTAGATTGTTCTTACGAGATCACCTTAGTCAATGCGAACGCCCTTCTTCACGCGCTTGGTGTATCTCCGTCTAAGCACCCTGAATATCTCGACCATCCTATTTCGCAAGCCCGTCTTGCCTCGCGACACGTCGTGCAGCCGTCAACATCAGGTGTGGAGTATAGCAATGGCGTGAGTGGAATATGGGTGCATTTAAGTGAGGCAAGGGAATTTGCGAGGAGGGCAAAGCTGGCTGGAGGAAGTTTGTTGGCGAGTGTATTGAGGGAGGATTTGTTCCAGCTTGTACGTCCTTTTCTACCTTGTGTGGATTCAAGAACTGATAGCCGGGTAGTTTGCAACCCTCGCCCAAATCAAGCCTGATCATCCGCCTTCTGAATCGTTTGGTTTACCTGTGAGTATGCTTGTACTTGCTAAATGACAGAAGCTGATGGCTATCCAGTTTGTTCCACGTCGACAAACACCGCCCACATCCACTATGTCTACTAATTCTAAATCCACTCCCAATCTACTGTCTCTTTCCACCTCGGCGCCAGCTCCGACGGCTAACCATATTCGCCCTGCTTCCTCCGGCGTATCTGCACCTATAAACGGGCCTAAGGGACCGTTGGTGAGGACAGCACCGGCAACACCACTTGATGGGTGTCCGCAATCAAAGAGACGGAGAGCGACGATTTCAAGTCCGTTGGCAAAAAGGCCAGGGGTTGCACCGGGGAGCGTGGCTTTGGCTCCTGCTCCAGCTAGTTCTGAGATTGGGGGAGGGGCAGCCGTAGGAGTGGCCGTAGGAATAGGAGCAGAGGTACCGAAACCGATTCATACGACAGTGACAGCAGCACAGAAGAGAGCAACGAGGGCTAGTATTGGAGGTATGCCAGTGAAGCCCGCGAGCGGGTGAGGGGCAGTTAGAGTTAGTTTCCGACTTGTTTGGTGCGAGGGTGAAGGGAGATTATGCTGCGGATGTCGGAATATAAAAATTTGGTTATTACTCGTAGGGGAGGTATCTGTTTCCAGTCTCCCACACCGCCAATGTAAAGGTGTAGTACATATATTAGCTATTCTTCCTGAAGAATGAATAAACAATTCACGTACAGTTTTATTTCGTTGATGATTCGTATAGCCGTGTCACGGAAAAAGTCCCCCAAGACGGAGAATCATTTGCTCAATCGAGAACCGCCACACCCCTGCAAAAGTCTCGGCCCAGTTTGGCCCCTATTCACAGGAAAGCTATTACATAATCATTCCCTCATTTAGAGTTGGTTAGAACACGGCGGTAATGGTCCTAATGAATTTCCCAATCAAGTAAACATGAGTTTAACAAAAATAAATAAATAACACGCACCATTCCTCACCACCGCCACAACATCTACCCATATTCGTTTTTGAATCATACATCCATCTTTTTCCTCTTCAGCCCTTTCTTTCTCCCTCCAACTACTCCCAGAGGACACATCCACAACCCTCCTAGCCAACCATGCAGACAATCAAGTGTGTCGTAGTCGGAGACGGTGCCGTTGGAAAGTAAGTATTAGTCATTCCGCATGAGCCTCTCGCCGGTACACTACAACTCACACAATCCATAGGACCTGCTTGCTCATCTCGTACACTACCAACAAGTTCCCATCCGAGTATGTTCCAACCGTCTTTGACAACTGTACGTCTTTCTGTCTCGACTTATTAGTAACCGTCCGCTGACTTGTATGTACCTGAAGACGCCGTCAGTGTAACCATCGGTGACGACCCATACACTCTTGGACTCTTTGATACTGCCGGTCAAGAAGATTATGACCGTCTCCGTCCACTCTCATACCCTCAAACTGATGTCTTCCTCGTTTGCTTCTCTGTAACATCTCCCGCGTCATTCGAAAACGTCCGCGAAAAGTGGTTTCCCGAAATCGCCCATCATTGCCCAGGCGTCCCCGCACTTATTGTCGGTACCCAAGTGGACTTGAGGGATGACCCCGCCCAGATGGAGAAGTTGGGAAGGCAGAAGATGAAGCCGATTACACAGGATATGGGAGAAAGATTGGCGAGAGAATTGGGAGCGGTGAAATATGTGGAGTGTTCGGCGTTGACGCAGAGGGGATTGAAGAACGTTTTTGACGAGGTGAGTCATTGCGCGGAAGTAAGGCTCGTGAGTGGTAAGCGGAGAGGAATCAGAGAGTGATGTCAATGAAGGGATGGGGAGCTATTAGCTTTCGGTGCCCATCTAGAAGATGGTTCATTCGCTTCGTTTGCGTTCTTGAATCTTGGCTGCCTATAACCCACATAGATAAGGATCAGTGGCTGATGTTTTCATCTTATAGGCAATCGTGGCGGCATTAGAACCCCCTATGGCGACTAAGAAAAAGTCTAAAAAGTGCCTCATCCTTTGAAGACATTCCTTTTGGCTTCCCTTTCGCCATAATCTCTATCTCATTCGTCTATCATTCGCTTTCACTTCTGCTATCACTTCCTTCTTAATCCAAGATACCCAACATTTCCCGACCCTTGTCAGATATCAGCTTGCAATTTTTTTCAGAATTTGAAGTTTACTTTGCTTCATTCCTCGTTTGTTCTCAAACTCATGTCACATTATCGTGTTCCAGACTCCCCCTTCTCGATAAACTCAAACCATCCGAAACTTATTTCCACTCTGTATCCCATCCCATATTTCGAACTTATCTATCGCTTATTCAAATTGCTCCATCCTTTTCACTCTGCCTTTCGAGCATACCCCCTCCCTAATCCTCAATAAACCAATTCAGTACAACTGCTCTTCCTTTTTTCCCGATTGTACCACGGCGCTGAACTACCTGAGGAAACAAACCCGGCGAAAAATCAACGAATGAATCAAGTCAACCAACCGTGGGACATGAGGGATTGTATGTGGAATGGAAACTGTTGGCAATGGCATAGGCTGGGTATTCGAAAAGTAGATCTTGTCAAGGTTGAAGCTTGTTGGATCTGGGAAAGGTTGAAAATGATTTCGGATTGTCTGAGAATAAGAGGGAATGGATTCGACGATGTACAGCGAAATGAAATGAGGACGAGGGGGAAGGGGTGGAAGCTTTGATGACTGAGAGAGGGAGATAGAAGAGGAGGTGGATACGAGAGAAGGAAGAAGGGGCGAAGACGTGCAAGGGGGCCGTTATACCTCTCTTTACACAGATTCTCCCTTTCCTTCTATACTTTTTTTCTCATCTGTTTTTTTTTCCTCGTTTATTCGTATACTATACCCTGAGATTCATACACAGATCTTTATACAAACCCCCTGTGAATTGATGTTTAGTTCTTTGGTTCTTCATTGCGTTTCTATCTTCTGCATTCAGAATGTCTCTTATCTCGTTTCCTTCGTCCTTTGCTTCGTCTTCAGGTATTTCTGAGGGGATCAGGCACTCACGTGACGTCGTGCTATGTAAATCGAAGAAGAGACAATGTCAGAAGTTGGTAAATGAAGGTGGCGGAACCGCTTTTGCTTTGGCTAGATTTTCTGCTGTTTGATGTGCTGCACTGCTTGTCGAATCTCTGCCTGAGAGGGATCACCAGCTGCCTTCTTGCGACACTCCTTCTCTTCATGACCCTTAATTCCACACCATTCACACCTCTTCAGACAAACATACGTGGTGTCACGATCATTCTCCAATTAATTAGCAACAAAGCACAAAAAATCAGAAGTTACGGATGACTTTCTGTCTCTATTATGTTTACTCTGCGTGATTGTTCATATTTTTGGATCGTTTATCAATATGGAGGACTGAAGAACGATAAGACCGGACCTTCTTTTAGGAGTTTCGGGGCGAGTGCAGGGAAGTCGAAATAAGTTAAAATGATTGAAATTGGGATGAATACCAATGTAATGTAAAGGTGCTGATTGTAAATAGTAAAATTTTCTTGGCATTCTACATTAAATATGGAGTAGGTCATACAACAAGGAGATATCTAAAATTCCCTCATTCTTCCCGAATACCGTTCCATCTTTTTCTCTCCCAAATGGCACGACAAACGAGTGTAGCCCTTCTGCGTTTGCCTCAATCTTGACTTGACCGTGTTTCTTTACATATGATACTTGTGCCTGTCTCCAACACTCTCTTCTTGGTTCTTCCATGCTCGATTCCTTTCTCATTCTCCACTCTTTCCCTTGCCTCTTTATCTCTATCTCTTTCAGGGCACCTAAATGCCAGCTGTCCACGGTGGATATCAAAAGACGGGGGATTGGGATAACGAATGATGGAGGGTTTAGTGAAGTTGAAAATGTAGAAGAATATGAAGTAGAAGGGTGAGAGAGTGGGGAAGGGGAAAAAAAAGCAAGGGGTTTAGAGGAACCCCCTTCCGGTACCTTTAGCAAATACCCGGACAGTGGAAGGTTCGAGTCGGTATTGTAACGGTTTTGAACGGGGTATATACGTGTCTTTGTCTGTTTCGCTACGGCGGCTGGAATTGGGGTGGGAGTGAAGGGTGCCGAATGGATGGGAAGAGATCTACGTGGCGACGAAGAAAAAAAAGTCAGAATGGATAAGGATGAGAACTCGAAAACTCGAGTAATTTGAGAACTTTGAGATGCGGGAAAGGGGGGGACTTACTTCGCCCATAACATCTCCACTTCTCCCTGATTGGAGGTTTTCAACTCTCCACCAGACACCGTGTCCGATTTTCAATAGGCGCTCAAGCAGGTTGGTCTCTGTCTCTGTCTCTAATTCGGATAAGGAAAAAGACATGGATGATTGAGATGAAAATGAGAGAGAATCGGTGTGGAGGGTTGATACGAGGGCTGCTTTGGACTATAGGAAGGGGAAAGTTGAGGTTTAAATAGTTCAAGAGAAAGACGGGAAAGGACTTACGATCCTGGTCTGAGAGTACACAGCTCTGACGAATTGATAAATTTCTCGGGGTGGGACGCCTATGGACAAAAGGTCGCTCAAGCCATCTAGGATGAGTAGACATTCTAATTCTGGTCCTTCTTCTCCATCTCGTTCGGGGTTTAATGACCGTTGTGACTGTGGCTGTGCTTGTGTTTGAAGGTGCGGGAGGAGAGTATCGTATACATGTTTTAGAGTTGGGCGTCCATCCCTGTCCGACGTTGCGTTTCCGGCTCCGAGGGAGAGTGAAGGGAATATCCTCGGCGAGTTGACGTTAGAGGCGAAAGAAGAAGGAATACAGGCAGGTAGGGTAGAAGGAGTAATTTGAATGAATGTGGGAGAGGTGGGTGATGGGAGTGGGGTGCCCTGTACGTTTTTAAAAATGATGAGTTTATTAGTTTTTGATGAATGAAGACGGGAGAGGAGGGAAAAGGACGTACGAGTTTCTTGAGGACGACTTCCCAGCTTGACCTTCCTTCACCCCTAAAGTCAACCCAAATAACTTTAACCGCGTGCCCCGCTCCACCGCCATCAGTCTGTCTCGTTTGAATTAGAGACGGAGATTGAGATTTTTGCTTGAGAAGGGCAGCATTGACCAAGTGATAAAGCGCAAATTGGGCAGGGGAGTTGAGCGTATCTGAGATAATCAAATGGGATGCGGCGGGAGGAAGGGAGGAACTGGGTGGGAATGGGAGGTGCGCCGTTAGGTAGGTCATATTTTGAGGGTTGTCCTTTGATGATTAGAGACAGTTGGAGATCGATGGATTGGAAACGAACGTCGACATTGATTTATCCCGGCAGCGAGAAAAGGAAGTCCCCCGCGACTAGTGACGTCGACACTTTTCCTGTCGTACTGGAAAAAGCCACTTGAAACCACGTGTTTCCACTGCTGATGAAGACCCGAAAACCCACGTGGCTATTCAAGTCATCCAACAACTATGACTTCATCGAATCTCACTCAAACATTTTATATATGTTATCCCCCTAGATCAACATACCACAACAGCTTGTTATATACCGATACAACCCTTGAAAGATACAGCCATGTCATTCAGAATCGCAACCGCCACAGCCAGGGCTATCCCAGCAAGGGCCGCAGCTACGTGAGTCGGCTGTGTAGCGAACCCGAGATTACCACGCTCATTTCTATTTGATTTAGACGATCAATTATGACCCTTAGGAGAGTCACCATCCCACAGGTCTCTCCCAAAGGCTACAGGCAGTGTGCGTATTTATGACATATTGTGGGATGGGGAGAGAGTAGAGCTGGCTGACACTCGGATGCTTGGATCGTTGACCAGCATCCATCCTCCAAGACACAGCCAAAACAGCGCACTCGGCCTTTGCCAACCTCGCTTCCGCCGCGCCTATCAAGAAGGGGGATAAGATGCCGGATGTAGAGATCAAGATTGATGGCCCTGAGGGGAAAGTGAATTTGGGCAAGGAAAAGGGGAAGAATGTGGTCGTTTTGGTTCCTGGAGCGTAAGTCCATTCAGATTATTCGAGTGTTCGAATGTTTGAGTGTTTAAAGGGAGCGGAGGCTGAGCTCTATGTGACGGTATAGATTCTCGGGCGTCTGCTCAAACCAAGTCCCTCCTTACATCACCTCTTTCTCCGATTTCAAAGCCAAAGGGATCAACAATGTCTACGTCGTAGCAGTGAATGATATCTTTGTGGTGAATGCTTGGAAGGACAAGATGCTTGGAGAGTTTGGCTCGAAAGAGGCAGAAGGAGTCAAGTTTGGTAAGTCAATCCCTCCGAATGGGTTTGTTCCCTTGAGTGAGGAGGTACTGATATGATTTATTAACCTTTTTCCAATGTTATTAGCCGCCGACGACACTGCTGCCCTCGCCTCGGCCCTTGGCCTCACCTTCGACGCCCAACCCGTGTTTGGTGGACCCCGGCTTAAGCGCGGCGTATTGGTCGTTAATGATGGGGCGGTAGAGTATGTCGGTGTGGAGGATAGTCCTGGCGATAGTACGTATCATCTCTTTCTTTTTCTTCTTCGTGCCCTGTCCTTATTGACAAAGGGGTTAATTCGGATTGAGGATCGAAGGTTCGGAAGCTGATTTTGGACTGTACCTTGTAGTCACCATCTCTGCTGCTGATAAAGTCATTAAGCAAATTTAAGACGGCGTCACCTCGTGAGACTATTAAGATGAATGGAAGAGAAAAAGATGTGTGAATATTGCGTCGCATGTGCAAACGCGTTAATAGCAGAGAAATAGAAGTGGGAAGATGCAATATGATACTGTTTGGTTGTTTTTATGCACCTGAAAGGTGTTCGGAATCAAGTTTTATTACGCGCAAGCACATGTGCCAGATGGGTTGATCATCAAAGATCGTCTTCTGCGTGGCCGACTGCGTTTTGTTTATGGAGTATGAAAAGGGGTGGATGATTGTTCTGTTACGAGTAACTCCGCAATTCTTCCTTTGGCCAATACAACGCACAGTGTGAAACGATTGGCCAGGTTTTTACAATCACATCTTTGATTCGAAAATATATGCCCAGCAACTATTGCTAATTCCTGATAAGATAAGAGTTGCGTTAAATGACTATTACATATATGGTATGTAAGATATAATTTCAAACTTTAATTGTCAACCAAGTCCCTAATATGATGAAGTAATACAACTATCCCTTTGAACTAGGAATCCCATGAATCGAGACCCAGGATGGGTGGAAATGCGGAGAAAAAAGAAAAGCAGAAGACAAGATGAATGGAGTCCAGGCGTTTTGAATGCACTAGTAGACATAAACAAATTCGTCATTCTTGAAGTCGGTCAAATCGAGCAAAGCTAAGATGACTAGTCAACAATCTGTCCAAAGGAAGGCGAAAAGAGGGAAAACTCACCATTCTGACCGAGCCTGCCTTCGGCATCATCCTCACCATAAGACTCGTACTTGTTGCTCATCGAAGTATCCTTGATAAACTGAGGCTTGCCCACGGCCACACGCTGTCGCTGCCTCTGCTTATTGAGGAAGAAGAGGAACGCGGCTGTGAAGCCGATACAGGCGATGAGGGCACAGAAGATACCGAGGGTGGCTTTGATACCGGGAAGGTAGTGGGGCTTGTCTTTGTCTTGGAAGAGCCTACGTGAGGGGAACGGGGGTTAAGCAGAGTTGTGGTAGGAGCAGGAAAAAGAGACTTACAAAGGACCGATGATGTTACCAGCTGCAGAACCGGCGTTATAGACACTCATGAGCAAAGCCTTCTTGGTCTGTCCACCAGTGTTGGCGACGATCCATGAGACGATAATGGGATTGGCGCCATAGAGGAAGGCGAGGAGGTAGTAACCAACAAGAGCAGGTGCTTGTTTGAGCACAGCGGCTGAGTTCTCGACGTAGAGCAAGACAAGACCGACAATGACGGGAATGACAAATGAGGCAAGAACGGCAGACTTGATCTTGAATTTGTAAGCGGCGAAACAGCCTGCGAGGATAGCGAGGAACTGAAGGAAACCGAATGGCATGTTGAGCAGGGAAGTGATTCTGCTGTTGAATCCAAAGCCCTTGATGAGGGTCGGACCGAAGATTGTAGTAACTGATGCGCCCACATTCAAGAGCAAAGCGAGGGCCAAGAAGAGGTAAGACTTCAGGTCGTAGAAGAGTTCCCATACGTGGGAGACCTTGAATTCGTTGGTACCAGTACCGGTCTGGTTAGCCCTCAGTCGTTCAATACCTTTCGCTTTGTCTTCTTCGGAGAGGAATCGGGCAGAGGGAACGTCGGCGTCAATGAAGAAGTAGATGATAGGAGCGGTAAGGCAAGTAATACCACCGCAGATGATGAAAATAAGCTGCCAGACCTTGATGTGAGGGGAGGAGACGTGACTGAGACCGAAAGAGAGGAGGGCGGCGACAATGGTGGCGAGACCATTGGTGGAGTACCAGATGGCGACACGAACGGGCTGTTCAGATCGACGGTACCATTGGGAAGTGAGAAGAGAGAAAAGAGGAAGACAACCGGCTTCAAAGAGACCAAGAAGGGCTCGAGAAACCATTAAACCTCCAAAACTACAAAGAGACTTTCGTATTAGCACACGCGTGAAAGAAATGGTGTATGTTACCATGGCGAAAAGGAATGGAAAGGGACTTACTTGTGAGCGGCCGCCATGCAAGCTTGAGCCGCGCCCCAGCCAAAGACCATTGCAGGCATGAGGTAACGAGCGGGGACCTTAACGATAAGATATGAGGAGAATGGTTGCCACGCTAGTTGCACAATGGCATTGACGGAGCCTAGGAGAGAATATTGGTTGTTGACAAGATGGGTGTCAGAGGACATTCCGAATGTGTTGGCATAACCGAGGATCTATGTTATGATTAGGGTAATTCATTGATTCAATGTAACGTTGACATACAGTCTTGTCAAGGATTTGCAAAAAGTAGACCCATGTAAGTAGGGAGAGGATGTACTTGTCAGTCAATTTCCTAATTCGTTTATCCTACAAGGTGTCAGTCGACTGAGGAACAGTTGCTGGAGACAAGCAGTTACTTACATCTTCAGGGGTAACCTCAATCCGCTCATCTCCAATGTACTTGAGTGCATTATCACCGTGCTTCATCTCCTGTTGGGTCAGATGGTGATGGCCACCATCCTTGTTTAAGACCTCCCCATGTTCGGTATGCTCGATACTGTATTTTTCGTCCAACAAGGCGGACATGGTGTCGTTCGGTGATCTAAAGGGCGGATAGTTTGGGCGGCTTGATAAACTTAGGGGTAGTCAACTGGAGGTTAATTGATTAGCTTTGGAAGACAGGATGGGAACGGACGCGAGCACAGTGGCATTATATACGCGAAAGAAGAAAAACATAGATGGTTCAGGCTATCGACGGTTTCGTTGTTGATCTGCCAAGACCAACTCCCCTGGTGTTTTCGGCCCTGAATCCCCCGGAGCCCCGATGGAGATCCAATGAAAGGTAGTACCTGGTGCCTGAAGTGGGAGGAGTGGAACCCCACGGGACATTTCCTGGAATACGCGGGGCAAATGCGGGGCTTACACAACACCCGCCGGTAGTCCGGCCCCGAAGTAAGCGCAAAACGGCCTAAAGTCGAGAGAGTATGACCCAAACCATGACAAAGCTCATGATCAGGACGCCAGACCTAACGGTATTTCGCGGCTTGAACTCTGTATTAGGGATGGATCTGATCATGGGAGAGGTATATCTGCTGTTACAAGAATGCATAAGCGATGACGGTTAAGGCTTACAAAGGCACGTGCTGTTCATCTTATCAATAACCACTGCTGGGCTTATCCTCAGTTCCTTCCCACACACTATAGATCGATGTCTCCCGACGCCCAGGCCCTTCCTCCTTTGATCTCACATCCGTCTACATCCGCGGGTCCTTTTGATAACGAACAATAATAATTATTAAGTCAGCAGGAGTGTATTCGCACTACATCTGAAAATGGATAGTCTCGCACGGTCCGGTCCAGTCTGGTTGCCAAAGATAAACTAAGGTGGATGACATGGATAGGATGGTGGATGTGGGAGTAATGATAGGTGGTGGGTCTTGCACTAGCATTCTAGCGTAAAGTGAAATTTAAACTTGTGGTGGATAAAGAATGAACAGAGATTAGGCAGCTAAATGTGTCATAGATCAGATTAGTAGATGTTGGTGGACAGCAAGTGGCGTTAGTTCTCTTTCCGACCATCCTTCGTTCTCCGCATTACCAAACGTTTAACAGGTCTCTATGCACTGATTCCATTACATTCTGGCACACTGGTGCGCCAAGCAACAAGCGTGGGGTCAATGGCAGTCTTTTAATTAACAGTAACGAGTAATTATAAATGTCTACACAAGACGGGGCATATTAGGGCTACAGCCATTTAATTAGAGTAGCTAATAAGGTTTAACGTTCACACCCTTCGCGGCTCGTTCCTAGCGGCAACCCAGATTTTTTTCCTTCTTCTCCAGTTTCGAGGTCCGTCCCCGTCCGTCGTTCGTTCTGCTTACCACAAACTGGCATCTACTTGGCTTTCCTCAGTATGTTTAATAACCATCGATGTGCTTTGCCTTGTATGCATGTATGCACTCTCTTTCTCCTTCAATGCTCCAAGACTGTTGTATAATAAGAGTATGACATGCGGCAATTCACGGGTATTTGTCTGATTGACTTGACTTGGCGTTCGTTTTTTATTTGCATGGCTTGGCGTGCATTTTATTTATCTGACTTGGGTGCATCTTATGTACCTGACTTACGTGCATCTTTTGATCGAGAGAACAATCTGTTCCAATTTTCATCATCTCATCTCTGGCTAAAGACGGTATTCAATTTCAATCTTCAATTCCAGTTATGCGAGTGGCAAAAAGTTGGTATTACTCGCGAATGAAGGAAAGATCTCGAAACGTGTAAACGATCCGCCCTGGAGCCACAGACGCCATAACCTGTAAACATGTTTCAATTATATGGTATATAGTAGATGGTAGGCGATAATAGGCTAACGAGATCCATTGTATCCTATCTTGCTATAGGAATCTTGTACAATAGAGGGGGATGTGAAATGATACAGGCTAAGACGGCGAGATGAGATGTATTTCTGTTCCAGAGTTTTTGGATCTTTCTGACATCGGTCGGTCTCCGACGAGGACCCCGCCTTGCCTTCGGCGCGCTTTTCCAGCTGATTTGAGTAATACTGGCAATGCAAGGCATGTAATCTTGATTTTTTTTTTTTTTCGGAATCTGCAATCTCAAGCATGCATAGTACACAGCTGGTGTGTCCTCATATTACAAAGCTTTGTTGGTGAAGACAATTGCTCATTTGTAATTCGAAAGGCGATGTATTATTACGCGCAAGTAGTTGAAGAGTATGACTGGTCAAGGCTTGGAAGAGAAAGAACGATTGTGTGTAGCTGCATGTCCACAATCTCTAGCTTTTGTTCGATTATTTCTGTATGAGTCTCATGATGTGACGAGGATGTACGACCCGTGGACAGGCACAGCGCCCAGAATCCTCTTCTGTGACCTTCAAACTTCGCTTGACGTTCGCAAGCGTGACAGATATCAAATCACACATCATGGTTCCACCCCTCCACATCCTTGAGGTCCTTGGGGTCCAGCCCGCCCCTTCCAGTCCCGTTGTCTCCAGTCCCAGGTCGCCACCGCCAGAGGTCCTTTCGGTCGTGTGGCAGCTTGCCTTCAATCAGATCAACAACCTGCTTGCCAACCACCGGGAACATCTTGAACGTCTGACCCGAGTCACCGGTGGCGACTACCAATCCCTTGTATTTTGGATGCTCGCACATGAGCCAGTTCATGTTGGCCGTATCGGTACACCAGCACATGGAGGTCTTGAAAAATGGCCGACCGTTGAGATGGGGCAGCCACTGGTTAACTAGTCGCTTGATGTCTTCTAGACTCTCGTGGGAGATCGTGTCGGTGGGATTGTCGGCGTGAGATCGAGGCACAGAGATATTGACGTCGTTATCGAGGCCGAACGGTCGGCAAGGCTGTATATGGGTGTACCCGGAAAACTCATTGCAGATTTTGAGCTCGCGAGTGCCTTCCTCTGGCTCCATGATGAAGCCCTGGTTCGAGTCAGCACTATCAAAGGGGACGGTCCGAGAGGCCTACAAGCTCATGGTTGTACGTGGTTGGAATGCCTTTCAATGCCTGGGCCTCTTCCGGCGTCAGGCGGATATGCGCGTAGACCCAAGCCTAGCTGTCAGCGAGGTCCATAGGCTACCTGTGACCTACCTTGCTGACGCACTGTCCCTCGAGATCGAGCAACGACGGTGACCAGGCCCCGGTAGCAAAGACAACCAGATCACCCTGCCACTCGGTCCCGTCTGCCGCTCTGATACCCTTGACTACCTTGCCGTCGTCTGCGAGCAGCAAGCTCGCGAACGTTCCGGCGCTGCCAAAGGCAGACTTGACACCGAGCTTGCGTAGCTCGTGTCCGACCGAGTTGAGGGCGTTCCTCGCCGCTACCCAACCGCCCTTCTTCACATACAATCCTTTCCAATTCTGGCCCGTCAGCACTGTCTCATCTGCATATGACCTACCTCCATATCCGCGTCCTTGAGATGAGGTGCCTTCGCTACGATCTCATCTCTGTTTGATAACCACTCGAGGAGGTCTCCTCGACCTTCTGCCACTACAGCTTCGTATCGCTTTCGCAGTCGTTCCTCTCGTTCGGATTTTGAGGTTAGGTCGAGCTAGACATCAGTGCTCCGCTCCTTGTGCTCTGGACTCACCCGTCCCACTTCGTGAGCGTGATCCTTAAAGACCGGGTCGGTCGTCCACATCCTCCACGCCTCGGTACCGAGTTGTCCCCAGATCCCCGCCGAGTCATCCCCTGCCATCTGCCCGTCAGTGCTTGCTGTGCTCTGGCGACTCACCTTGTTGTTGTCATTCCCGGCAGAGTTCAACGAGGGGTTCTGGTAAATGTCGAGCAGTCGCACATCCGTATAGCCCTTTCGGGCCAGATGCAAGGCGGTAGACGAGCCGATAGTCCCACCACCGCCTACGATAAGAATCTTGCTGTCCTTGCTTGCCAGCGTCATGGCTAGGATTGTACACGAACCGTATCAGTGGCACCACAGCCTCGAGTCGCACTATATGTATATCTCCCTTGCTTATCGCTCATCGTGGGAATCGCTAAGCGAGCCTGTACCCCACGCCTGCAGTCACCTGACAGCTGTCAAGACAATAACGACGAGTCGAGGATCTGGACGCCATCAAAACTGGTCGGTCATTCAGGTCGGTGCGCGCGGAAGCAAATTCCTCCAGATATAACGTTGCTCAACTCGGCTATCTATATCGGACGTGTAAGTGATCGATCGGCTATGAGGGGCGTCGTCAGCGCGTTTGATTCCCGTGAAGTCTCAGGCTAGCAAGCTTAACGGACAGGCATTCGACCTCCCTTAGGCGCCAACGCCAAGGCATCCAACATTTATCGCTGCCCTTATCGGACATTGCTGGAGACCCCAGGCCGGAGTTGGACTAATCTGGACCCCAGGTCTGCGATTGTTGTATCTTGCTTCTCGCGATATGCTTCGGGATGCTTTCCTGCCGCGAAGACGTGGATGATAGACTCATGACTCCGATCTCACTAAGCGAGGTCTAAGCGATGTCCAAGATGGATATCCCGGGAACTGCACTCCGCATTCGATGATAAAATGCAGCCTATATATATATATATGTTGCAGTGGGGACAGGACAGCTTCGCCTGCCTCTCCATGACTCATCCCATGATGTCGTCTGACCTCGCCTTTTCCAAGCAGCACACCTTTGAGGTATCAATTGACCACGACAAGGAACTCACCACCAGCCTTGATGTCAATGAGGTTCCTCCGGAGGATGCCCCCGCGCCTTATGATCTGGCCAATGACCCTCACAGGTGAGACGATTCCGCTTACCCTGCCACATTCGCTGATAACATATACAGAGGTCTGCGTATGCGACATGTCCAGCTCTTGTCCATCTCTGGTGCCGTAGGCTCAGGCCTCTTTGTCAGTATCGGTTCGCCTTTGACCGCAGCGGGTCCCCTCGGTCTCCTCATCGGTATCATTATCTGGTCCACCGTGATCTTTGGCGCGAGCAACTGCCTAATCGAAATGACCACGCTTCTTCCCCTTGACGGAGGCTTCATCACTTTCGCCGGAAGATATGTGGACAAGGCTTTTGGTAAGCTGCTGATTCTAACCGACGAGTTGAAGTAACATTAAGCATCGTCCACCATAGGTAACGCCCTCGGATGGAACGTGAGTGATTGTGTCAAAAAAAATGATACATACGGAACACAATCTGACAAGCCATATGCGGCAGTTCCTCTTATGCCAAGCATCACTTGTCTGTTTCGAGCTAACCGCATTCAACGTCATGATCGAGTACTGGACCCTTACTCTGCACCCCGCCGTCGCTATCACGGTCGGTCTCGTGCTCTTCGCCCTGCTCCAACTCTACTCGGTACGATGGTTTGGTGAAGTCGAATTCTGGATCAGTATCACCAAGATTCTCCTGCAGTTCGGGCTGGTCATGTACACTTTCATCGCCATGTGCGGCGGTAACCCCCAACATGACAAGTTTGGATTCCGCTATTGGAAGAACCCTGGGCCGCTTGCTGGCGAGACGGGTGCCCTCAAGCTCAAAGGCATCTGGGACGCCGTTCTCTGGTCGTGTTTCGCGTAAGTGCGATCTGGCCACACATGTGCCACTTTCGAGCCACTGGTTCATGCTGCTTTCTGTTCCTTTCCCACTGATGCTGGTCATGCCCGTTCGCAGGCTCGGTGGACCCGATTGGATCTCTCTTATCGGCGGCGAAGTTCGAAACCCTCGACGCGTCCTCCCCAAAGCCTTCAACTCGACCGTCTACCGTATCATCCTCTTCTTCGTTCTCGGAGGCTTCTGTGTCGGTATCAACGCCCCATCTAATGATCCTGCACTTCTTGGTGCCATAGCTGCTGGTGCTCCTGGCGCCGCCAAGAGTCCTTACATCATTTGTGAGCCAAATCTTCGTGATCAGCTTGATTGTACCCTGCTAATTCCTCTGATGTCCTTGTAGCCATGAACAGGCTTGGTATCCCCTTCTTTCCGGACCTCGTCAACGCGCTTGTTCTTGTCAGTATCTTTTCCACTGGAAATGGTGAGTCACAGTCAAACTAAGCTGAAGTAAGAAACGTGAATTAACCCTTCTACACAGCTGCTGTGTTCTGCTCTTCTCGAGGTCTCTACTCACTCGCACTCAAGGGCGGCGCTCCCAGCGTCTTCAAGCGACTCAACAAGCAAGGTGTCCCATATGTGGCTGTCTTGGCCATTCTGGCTTTCGGATGTTTGGCCTATCTCTCGCTCGGATCCGGCACTGTCGTGGTACTCAACTGGTTCCTGTCACTTGTCGGTGCTGCCAATCTTGTGACCTGGACGTCCATCGCTTTGTAAGTGATACTGTCCAAATAGCATTCGCTGACTCTGTCAGCACATACATGCGATTCCGAGCCGGACTCAAATCTCAAGGACTGCTCAACAACGATTTTCTCCCGGTACGAGCATATCTTCAGCCCCTGTCGAGCTGGTGGGTCATCTGCTGGGCGCCTATCGCCTTTGTTTGCAGGTGAGTCAGTCGTCGCCCCAGAAGCCTTCCTAAAGTGACTGACATCCGCAGCGGTTACGCCCTTATGGTACCGGGTAGCTGGGAAGGAGACACGTTCGTCTTCACCTATGGTGCCATCTTCATCTTTGCCGGCTTCCTGATCCTCTTCAAGTGTATCGAGGTCTTTTACAAGAAGAAGAAGCTGTCGCTGTTTATCCCAGCTAAGGACATTGATGTCCACACAGACCTCGAGCACATTGCGGCCATCACCGCGGCCAGCGAAGCCCAGAGAGCCTCACACGAGAGGACCAAGGCACAGAAGGTCTCCGACTTTTTGTTCTAGTTTGCGTGAACACTTGTTTCATATAGGGTGATTGAAGGATTAATTGTATTTCAATGTCATGTCTGTAAAAAGAGATGTATGTTTGCTTCCTGCGACTTCTCTTCTTGTAGCTTTGAGCAGTACAAGCTGAGCTCTGTCAACGAACGCTGCCGCAGTTTGAAATACTTTATCAGTTTATCGCTACTCACAATGGGATAGTCGTCGAGAACGAAAGACGAACCGCAGGTAGTTGCTTCGGAATGCGAAGTCATATTCAAACTTGAAATTAATGTCATTACCATTGTGGTTTGCGGTGCAACCAACGCCAGGTCAAAACTTCGCGCCGTCGTCGCCGAAGAGCTCACGTGAAAGCCACGTGTGTTTCGTGTTTTCATATTCTAATCACAGCCATTTTTCAAACCGACGGAGTCATGTAACACATCTGACATGCATGTGAGATTTATTTGTGAATTTGTGAGACTCTGATGCAGGGTGCCTGGTGGAATGGAATGCATATAGAAGTCGTTGGTCGTTAGAATTATGATATGACTGCTGCGCGCTTTGAATTATGCAAGGAGAGTCAAATCCCCGCCGCCGCTGCTGCACGTTCGTTGTATTAAATTTCCATCTTACTGTACTGTGTTTATTCCTATATTCTCTCTTCATTTTGTTTACCCCATTCTTGGAACCCAGCACCACAAAACCGCCAAAAACGGGCAACTTACGTCGACTGAATCGACACAAATCGACCACAGCAAAGACCTTTCGGCACAATTACCGGTCTACGTAATACGATCCCCATATAAATATCTTTCTCTTGGCGACGTTTAACATTCAACAAATCTCGTTCCATAATGGCGTTAGAAGATCATCGAGATACACAAGAACTACAAGATCAAGTCCAAAGTCCATGGCGCCGACGCATGTCCCACCCTCTTCCTATCCCCACTTTCCGCCCCAACATCCCCAACATTCCTCACCTCCGCGCTGCACTTCTCGGATATCTTGGTGAACTTGAGGCTGCTCTCCGCCGTAAGCTAGGAGACGATCTTTCTGAATTTGGAGAGGTCTTACATGGTGGTGGCAGTGGTAGGGGGAGGGGGAGGTTGCCATCGATCTCATTGTCATCTTCTATATCAGCAGAGGACTGGACCACGTCGACTGACAGTAATGATGAAGATCCTTACCATGGGTATTCGTCTGCTCTTGCTGGACCTTCTTCAACTTCCGAGTTTCGACAGCGTAACACTGCCACCAATGCCAATAGATGTGGTAGCCCCAGTGCCAATACTAACGCCAACGACAACACCACTACCGGTTCCTCATCTACAAAAGACAGCTACGTCAACCTCCTCAATCATCTTTCTGCCCTTCGCGAGGAAGCTTCCAACTACCTTCCTTCTTTATCTGTGCACATGCCCCTCTCTATACCTAACCGGGAGTGGCTTCGCTCCCTCCCTTCACGGCTCTCCATTGTCGACCCCGGGCTGCTTTCTCCGCTCGATAAGGCGAAAATCAAGGATGAGCTTGCAGCTGTGATAGACTTTGAGAGTGGGGCAGTGGAGGGGGCGAGGAAGAGGGTGGTGGACATGGTTCATGCAATGCTGCCTTCAGAGGATTGGGCAGGATGGGAGAGGTTGGGATGGGAGGAGCAAGAGTATGGGGATGGGTGGAGACCCGGGGAATATGGACACAGGCGGACGCGATCGGTATCTTTTGGTAGATCCGGCAAAGGGAAACACAACCAAGACAATGATAGCGATTACCCGGACATGGAGATGATGGAAGATGAAGAACCAGAATACCTTTTCCCCAACCGTACCCCCGCCTCAACCCGAGCACTTGCAAGAAGAAGAGCGGTCAGGTCGAAATCGGTAGGGGCGGCGCCGTTACCATCAGTAAAGAGGGCAAAGATAGAGAGGTCGCAGAGCTATGCGTTTGGGTCGTTGATCAGCTTTAGTCAGGGGAAAGCTGTTTCAGAGCCAGCTGAGATGGAAAGTGGGGGTGGGAGTGATCGTGAGGATGGGGACGAGGCCGAGGATGAAGACGGTGATGAGGTGGACAGAGTGATGAACGGAGAGAGAAAGGATGTGGAAGAGTTTACAAGCATATCGTACTTAAGCGTCGACCTAAAATCAAGTCTGATTGCTGTGGGAACGACTACAGACCCGTCCGTCGCTGATGGGCTCAGAAGTTCAGAGGATGGGAGAAAATTGATAACGTACGACGAGCTGCCTGCGATATGGAGGAATAATGAACATATTCATACTGGCTAGTGAGTGTTGTTTTATCTACTTCGCTCCGTCTTTCCTTTTCCCCCATTATTTTCCATTTCTGTTCCCCCAATATCAGTTTGATATCTGTACGAAGCAGAATAGCTTTATGCTAACGTGCCCTGCCCGCCTTGAAATAGCCGATTCATACCGCTACACCTCAAGACGGGGCCTGTGCCGCTTATCAAATCTGCTTTTGCAATGCATAACGAAACTGGTTCGTACTTCCATTCCTTTTGGCCTTTCCATTTTCCTTCGTCTTCGCCCTCTTCCCCTTCCTGGCGGATTTGGCCCATCCATTACCTAAAGTCAAAAGGTAATAAACATACTAACATCTCGCTCTCTTTTTGATGGCTGTAGTGAATATACATTCGCATTTAATTCCAACGCTTTTCATATTCGCTTGTATACCTGTAAGCATTTCTGCTTTTCTCCTTGAAGCGAAGCTTCATTCCGCTAAATCTTTGTTTTTTTTTTTTTTTTTTTTTTTTTTTTTTTGCCTGCCTTCGTATCCTTCCGATATACTTCTTGCCTACCTTCTCCCCTTTCCAAAAAATCGCCCGTCTTGCTCCGTTTAACTATCTTCTTACTTCCCATCATCTCCTCTGTCTCTCACGCTTCAATCAACTCGAACATGCCCAAAAAAAACAGTTTATCATGTACAACACTCCCCTTCCCGACGCCCACCCACTCGACACAGCAGTAGTGATCGCCTACCTTGTCGCTGCTATTTCCTGCCTCAGCTCTTCAGCTGGGTGGCATGTGTTGAGCGGATGTGCGAGTCGAAAGTGGTTTGAATGGGGGGCTTGTGTGGATTGTAAGTCTGTTTTTCCTTCTGTGTTTTGAAGCGTTGTGGGAGAAGAGGGAGAAGAGGTGGATAGGGATGTTATGAAATAGGAGAGGGAAGGAAGGCAGGAAGAGGATATAAGAGGTGATGACGGGGATGAGAATGACAGATGACAGTGGCTGATCCCGTAATTGCTTCATCCTTGATTCATGTCACGGATCAATAGATATTGGTATATCATGTACGTCGTCATTTACTCTTTCGTCCTGTATAACAAAAAATAAGCTGACGAATGATGCTCCTTCATATCTTTCACCGCAATTCCCACCATTTCTTTCTACTTCTTTGCCTCCTGGCTTGCGTATCACGATTTGATTCGTACTGTTTCCCTCCGCTGTCCCACTCAACAATTCTCATCTCTGTCTTTCTCCTCCTTTTCTTGCCTCGTCACTGCCCATCCCTCCCCCTTCTCTTTCCACCATTTTCTGTGGCCTACAATCGATATAACAGGGCTCATAGCAGCATCCTTCGGCACCGTCGTTTACAATGGTTTCTACTGCCAGCCGAAATTAACATTGTTTTACTGTACGACTAACATGCTATGCGGAGCCTTGGGGTCCTATCTGCCTTTTCAGAGGTGGTTCAATGAGAGGCGAAATAAAGTGAGCTTTTTTGTCCTTTTCTTTTTAGAGATATTCAAGGGATTTGATTCGAGAGATTCGACTTGACCCCAAAGAAAGTCGGACGGGGGAGGGGTTTTGGGATTTCTTCCTTGTTTTACGTTGCTGACTCGCGCTCTCCTATTTGTTTAGCATCTGAGAATATCCTTCTTCCTTTTCCTGTGTTTCGCGATGTTTGCGCCGATGGTTCACATGTTTGGGCAATATGGATGGCATAAAGCATCGGCTTTTGTTGGTACGTTTGCCTCTCCCCCTCCCTCTAATTCGTTCCATCTCCCTCTTCCTCTTTTCGTCATGCAGAATGGATGACTGACGTTTGGGATGGTTATTGCTTGATCTGATCTTGCTTTTCGTGTTTTGGACGAACTTTTACGTCTTGAAATATTTTGACTTTTGATTTTGAAAAATCTTATCGTTCGCCTTCTTTTACCCTCCTTTTGACTGGTACACCACCCACCACCTCCACTTCGTGACTTTTTCCATCCAATCCTATCCAATTTGACTCGTTTACCCATTATCCTGTGTTGCGGCAATTTTTGGTGGGATGTACAGCCCCATTCATGGTATCCATCGTAGCGTATGTGATTGGCCTTTTGTTCTACGCATTTCATTTTCCGGAATGCAAGTGGCCTGGCAAGTTTGATATATGGGGATCTAGCCATCAGGTGCGTTACTTTATCTACAGTAAAATGGAATGGGTGGTTGCTGACCAAACTTTCCTGTCATACCATTTATCCTATCCTCCCTTCCTTTGATATTGACAACGACATTCCACATCCATATCGCAACTATTATACAACCTCTCTTCCTGCTCTCCACTCTCTCCTCCAACAATAAACAACTACAGCTCTGGCATCTAGGTATCGTCGTCGCCATCGTTCTCCATTATCGAGCAATCTTTGTAGCGCATGGTGTGAAACATGAGTACTCGTGTGCGGCGCCAGGCCAGGAGATTTCGGTGGCGATGGTTTTGGAGAGGATGATTGGGTGGCGTTAATGCAGAGGTAGAAGCGAGAGCTATGAGCTAACAGGGGGGAGATGGTTGGTGCTAGGTCGGAGGAGGGATGATTTGAGTGGATTGAATGGCATTGGATGGCCATGCGTATGGAGGTTTGGGCTGGATGAAGGCGATGGCGAGATCATGAGGGTACTTGAATATCTTGGTAAAGATGCATCTAGTATCTATTTACTTTGAATATTTATGCAATTTGGAGGGCTAAAGTACCGTTTATCTACAACTGTGCTGATGCGCGTCCGTTGTGAGTTGACTGGATTAAAAGCTGGTTTAACTATTGTGCCAGTTACGCGCTGTTAGCGGTGCGTGTCATCTGTGCTCTTTGATCGAAATATGTCTCGTAACTATGCATTAAAAGTATATCTCAACACGTTATCTCCAAAGTCCATTTTCACTAGCAAACCAACAACATTAAACATCGCCTTTATCTCGTTTTTTTATAACTCTATAATTATTTCGCACTTTTATATTTCAACATTTAAACATTACGACAGTTCCTTTCAATCTCCTCCCTCATCTCTCGTTACAACGGCACGAGTTCCATCCCCACCCTGTAGCCCATCTCCTCGCCATCATCATTCCATCCAAACCCCTTATTCACCGACTTGCATACGAACATTTTCCTCCTTAAACCCCTCACGCCCTACCCTCTTCGTCCACCTTGTGCAGTCGTCCCCCTCCAGGCCCTACCACATTCATACCACCGGACGTATATCCCAGCCCGAACGGATCGAGCTTTGGGGTGCCCATCAAATCCCCGTACGACGTCGTTGTGCTTTTCGTCGATGCCGGAGAGGAGATTGGAAGGCGACCGTTATTGACGACGACGACAGAGTTTCTTGGACTAGCGGTCGGTGTCGTCGTCGCCGAGGGTGAAGTAGGAAGAAGCCGTTTGGGCACCTTGGGCGTACTTGTGTTTGATTCGGGGGCGTAGATAGGGTCATAGTACTCATAGGAGGAGCCGGAGGACATGGATTGGCAAGAGTGCATGGTGGAGGCTGAAGTTTGGCGGGGGATTGAGGGTCGCGATGCGGGGGAAGAGGTTTTGGATTCGGTTCGATTGGGTCGAGGAGCGAGGGCGGTGGTGTAGCTTTTCCGTTTGATGGGTGGTTTTCTCTCTTCCCCTCGGTCATTCCTCCATCCCCTCTCGGGACTCGACTCTTCCATTCGCGCACCAACCTTTTGCCTCTGGCTACTCGACGATCCTAACGGCAGCGGCGACGACAACATTGCCGATCCCGAAACACTAAACTTTCTCAACGCTTCCTCTCTACTCTCCATCTGCGCAATCTTGGTTTTCACGCTCGGCAGCATACTATGGCAGCTTGAAGGCGATGAAGGCGTGGAAGATGGGGAGGCGTGGATCGATATGTCGTCGAATGGGATTGGGAGGGAATCGTGTTTCGCCATGGGCTGGTGGTCGCCACTAGAGTAGGGCGAGCGGGGATGAGGGAGGGAGAGGCGGGACATGACTGAATCGGCTGGAGGACGAAGGGAAAGAAGAGTAAACGGTGAACCAAGGCCTTGCTGCTGCTGCTGCTGCTGCTGTTGTTGTTGCACTAACCCCCACTCGAGACCGTCGTGCGGGCTCCCGGGCGAAGAGATGAGCGGGGAGAACGATTGGTACCCACCGCCACCGCCACCGCCACCACTTGCAGGCGAGAGGAAATGCAATTGCTGCACGTCTTCTTCCCCACGGGGGCTTTCCAGCCATCTGCCCTCTGACGATGCCGAATCTGACGCTCGTGGCGAGGCGAGCGGCGGTGGTTGGCTGCTGCTGCTGCTGATGGGCGGCGGCGCGTTTGTAGCTTGGGATTTGACGGACGCGTCGGAAGGACCTCGTTCCATGGGTTTGGAGATGAGCGGGGATTTGGTCGGGCTGGGGTTGCGGTTTGTTTTGGAGATGGGGCTGGAGCTGAGTTTTGTGGGGCTTGGGTTACGGCTTGTCTTTCTCGGTGAGGGGATGGAAGGGGTGGTGGTGGCGTTTGGAGTGGGTGAGAGGGGGATCTTGATTTTTAGTGGTGAACCTGGTGTCGCAAACGAAAACGAATTCTTCTTTTGTACTACTTTTGCTCCTCCCCCACCGCCGCCGCCGCCGACGTTCACTTCGGCAACAGACGCCAACGAGCTCATCGACTCTTTTTTACTCAACACCGATACCCTTCTCCCTGTTGTCGTTGTCGTCGCTGTCGCCGTCGCCGTCGCCAACATTGAAGACGAGACGATCCCAGACTTTTTCACAACGCCTTCCAACCTCTCGTTCAAAGCCTCCCTACTGACTTTTGCGCGGAGGGAGGGGACGCTGCCGGATCGGATAATCGTTTTGGTCGGTGATGAGTCGGTGGCTTTGGTGGGGGACGGGACAGAGGTGGAAGATAAAGATGGGAGGAGCTGGGGAGGGACTCGGACGGAGATGTGACGTTTGACAGGTTCGACGTGTGTTTGTGTTTGTGTTTGTGTTTGTGTTTGGGCTTGAGGGGCGGGGGTATCTTGTTTTCCTGTTCTGCCATCCTCTCCATCTTCCTTTGCCTCTTCCTTTTCTTGCTCGCCCTCGCCCTCGGCCTCGCCTTCGGCCTCTGCTGCGATCGCAGGGGCAGGCGCAACAGATGATAATGCTCGGGGACGTGCGCGTCGAGGAGTGGCTGTTGGTGTATCCCCTCTGTCATGTTCATCCTCGGAATGAAGAGCGAGCTCATCGTCGTACCCCCAAGCGTGGGATTCATCATCCCTATCCCTTTCGTCTACGTCGTCCTCTTCGTCCTGGTAGCGTTCGAGCTCGTGGGAGTGAGAGGGGTGGGGGAGGACTTGTTCTAATTCATGTCTCTCTTCATCCACCAATTCCAACTCTTGTCCTTGTCCATGGTTTTGTACGTGCTGGTGAAAGCTTTGGGCTTGTATGGTGTCCATCTCGGGGTTGGTGTAAGGCTGGCACGGCTGGTAAGGCTGGCACGGCTGGCTGGGCTGGGGAGAGGCAGGATGTCCATCAACCGAATCGAAATCCCACCCTTCTTCCTCCATCTCCAAAAGTTCTTCGATACCCCGGTGCATGTCCGTCTCTGTCGCAGTGTCCATCTCCGTCCTTGGCAAGTAGGAGGACGGTTCCGGCATGGGCGTCCGCTCGACGTCTGTCTCAAACGTTCCCTCATGGGTATTTCCCTGCGTATCCGCCTCCCATGCTTGAGCGAGAGACAATCTCCGCTCCTCGTCCTCCCGCTCCATCTCTGCGCGGATGATCATCAAACTCCTCTGTCTGCCCTTTGCGCGATTTTGTGCGCGGGAGATTGTGTCCTGGTTTTCGTCGTCTATATCGAGGTGGGGGTCATCTTCGGGGTAGGTTTCTGGGTGGGGGGAGAAGCCGGAGAAGGCAGAGAGGTGTGGGGAGTTTGATTGGACGTGGGCGTGGGCGCGGGAGTATGTGGGGATGGTCAAGAGGTTGGGCAGGGAAGCAGCAGAGGCGGCTTTGGAAGGAGAGGTGTATGTGCTGGTAGAGCTCTCGGGTTGGGAGTGGGGTTCAAAGACGGGAAGAGATGGAGGTGGCTGGACGAGCGGTTGTGATGGGTCGGGATGGAGGGTCGTACTGCTCGGTCGGGCTGCCGGGGTGTGTGTCGGAGTCTGCCGTGGAGGTGAGCGCGGAGTATGAGTACGGAATGGGTAAAGCTACGCACCAGACTTTTATGCACCTGCGCGTCTGTATCTCCGGCGGCCCACTCTGCGATCCCCATACTTCCGGTCGCTCCGCTTCCACTGGGCATGGGGGGCGGATCAATCGACAAAAAGCTGATGAGCGTGACGGGGAGATCGACATAGATGGAGTTGTTGAGCGTGACGCGGAGTGTGTAGGAAATGTCGACGAGTTTGGTCCGGCGGATGGACAGCAGTCCGGTCTAGCAGGCATGTTAGTTGCTTGGAGTTGGAAAAATAAAAAGACCAGCGTACAGGAACTTGAATACTCATATCCCAATGCCCGCTTTCGCCCGGCTCGACACCGGTCCACCACCCTTTGCCGGTGACTCGGCCTGCGCCATGGGTCGTAAAGTCGCCCTGGACGGCTTCCTCGGCCACTTTTTTCCGCTGCGTCTCTACCGGCTGGTCGGTGTGCGCCGCCGGGGCGGGGGCAAAGGTGCGGACGTCCTGGAGGAGTGCGAGACTGAGGTGTTTGATCTGCGGCGCAAAGAGTCAGCTGTGCGCCCGAGCACGAGAGGACACACCTTTCGGAGACTGCCGTTGCGTATGCCCACGTGGCACCACAGGCGCTGGCCGCTGACCCAGGTGGCTCTGCCCATCGCGACGCGCAGGCGGACGGCGCCCCTGTCGCCGGCGAGACTCCAGCCGAGGCCCTTCTCGGTGGCGGCCTCGAGGGGGGCGGTGCTGGGCGCGAGGGCGCGGGCGGGGTCGAGGCGGGGGAGGAGGACGATGGGGCGGTAGAAGTGGGCGATCGAGCGTTTGCGGGTGGCGGGCGCGAGCAGCTTGAGGGACGCCACGAGCACATAGCGCACGCTCGGGCCGCCACGGTGCGCGGGGGTGAACGTGCCCTTTGCGCCCGCCGCGGGGGGGAGGGGGAAGCAGAACGGGATGCTGTGTGCCCCCGGGGCGGCAAGCCGGAAGCCGTCGGCGTCGGGCGGGGAGGCGAACAGGGGGGAGGGCGAGTCGAGCGCGCGCGCCTGGTGGTAGAACACGTGCCGCGCCGACGCCAGCTCTGCGAACGGTCAGATCGGGACACCCCCCCAGCGATCACTCACCTTCAAACCCCACCACACGCACCTTGCCGCCGCCCACCCGCAGGCCCGCGCTCCCCCGCGNNCACGTCACTCGGCGCCGGCAGCAGTTTGTCCCGCGACAGCCGCCTCGACCGCGCGCCCCCAAGAAGAATCCCCAGCTCCTGCGACGACCGCTGTGTCCCCGACGCAGGGTGCAGCAGCGTGCCCTGCCGCACCAGCAGTTCCGCCCCGTCAGACAGCGATCGTCCCCGCTGCTTTGGCGCGTTCGGACGTGGCGCGTTCCGGGGTGCGTGCTGGTGTGGGTGTAGGTGTGAAACGGGGAAATGGTCCAGTGTGCTTTCGCTCCATGGTCGGGAATGTAATTCGTCGTCCGTGTATCGCCCGTTTGGTCTTGACCGCAATTCCACATCCCTATATCGATAAGAATCCCCATACTCACCCGCCGAGCTTGGGGTAGTATAAGAAGGATCAAAAAACGAAGGGACAGAGTACAGGTGCATTGGCTGGGACATTGACCGCGGCATGTCCGTCTCTTGAACGGTTTGCTGTATCCGTAGAGGTGGGTAAGGGAATGAATACGTCGCGGTTGTTGAGAGTCTATCCGTAGCAAGTACGAATCAATAGAATACTCTAGAGTATTGAGATGAACCTACCGCTGCTCTTCTTGATATCCACCGTTTCCCTCGGATAACGGCGAACGAATAATCTCTCCACCTTTATCTTCCCCTTCATCTCCACCCCCCTCTACATCTCCAAATTTATCTTCCCCTTCATCTCCACCCCCTTCTAGCTGCATATACCTCCCCCCCTCTTTAGCCACCCCCCGACGACGCAGGACCTCGCTACTCTTCATCCTCCCCATCTTGCCCGCCTTGCTCGACGACGTGTGGTGCGTGGAAGCGGAAAAGGATGTGCTGGAGATGACGGATGCTGAAGACGGTGCGCGCGACGGGGCGAGGTGTTGCGCAGCATTAGCGTTGGAGCTTGGTACGAGGCGCTGGCGGTCATCGTTTTCGTTTTCGTCATTCTCATCTCTGTACTCCTCACCCTCATCTCTGTACATCTCCTCCACCTCGACTCGCAATCCATTCTCCCCGCCCGCTCTGTCTCCCTGGTCAAACCCCTTGTCCCCTGATTCGACATGCTGATCTTCAATCCGCGCAGAGGGAGAGATACCAACCCGCGGGGAAGATCGGGGACCAAGAGGTTTGGAAGTACGTAGACTCTTTACCGTTCCCGTCGCTGTGGCCGTGGGCGAATGAGTATAGTGGGTGGGCCGCAGGACAAAGTGGTCGGGGTCGTTCGTCTTGACTCTCAATCTCGTGCTCGCTACCCCGGCCTTGGTCGGCGATCCTTGACTATAAGCACCAGCGCGAGCCTGATCCCGGGGTTCGAGCGGAGGGGAACTGGTAGTGGATATCCGGAGCGGGGAAGGAGGGTGGGGAGAGTTGGAAAGTGTTATTCCCAAACCTTGGGACGGGCTCGGTGGGAGCGGCATTTGGGTGTAAGAAATGTTTGCAAGCTATGGAGCTCCCCTGTTCAAGCTGTCCGGGGGTAGTATTATAAAAAAAAAAACAGTAATCAGAGTATGTGTATAGATTGTATGTAAAAGCATGTGCATTTGGAAAGAAGACTTTTGTTAGACCCAAACAGGTTGGATCTCAATCCCACACCCCGGGTACGGGTGCATTTATATAAACAATCCACGACCAAAGTAATATTTCACGAAAACAAGATGCCTTTTTTTTTTTTTTACCCTGAGCTTGAGGTTCAAAAACGACGCATGTCGCACCAAGAAACAAAAATGAAAGACAAAAATCAGTCGGGCTACGGCAGTTTAAAGTTAGTTTTTAAGGGTTTTTTTGGGCGGTTCTAAATGCCGGAGCCGTTTTGCGTTTGGCATTCTGGGTTGGGTTTTGGGCATGTGGAGGCAAAATAACCTAAGCCATGTGACTATCGCGTGGCAAATACGTCAGACAAGCGATCGGCCACGCATCCGGTTCCGTCTTTCATCAAGTGATCTACTCTTCGACTTCTACCCTTCGACTTGGATCCCGTTCGGTATCCGTGATCCGACAGTTGAAAAAGAGAAACACTTGCCTCATGGTCCAAACTTAAAGTCAAACAGTACGTATTAAAGCTCCAGGACAACTTTGCAGTAGAACAGAGAACCGATGTACAAACGTGAGGAGGTTTGGTCGATTCTATGGATCGCCTAATAAGCCTCCGCAAGGAGAAAACAGATAGGATATGGGTAGTTGCAAGCTTTATATTGCCGTGGTACATGCAAAGTTATCCATGCCATGAAAATGACAAGAGCATCGTGTTTTATCGGTCATACGCTAGAGCCTGATAAACTCTACTACTAGCCTTCATCTCCTTTCCATCCCTTTTCTCCCCATCTCAGCCACTATCCCTCGCCACATGCTACATACACTCTTCAAACTCCTCTCATCCTAACTAGGTCTCGCCACCTCTTCCCTTTCCAGCTCATTGACCCACTTATCAATAGCCTCGCCATCAAAACCATCCGTGCTCCTTCCGGGTCTGTTGACGCTCGTAACTAATTGAGGCATGGAAAGAACGAGTTGTTGTCTCATTTTGACGGCAAAGTCGGCAGGCTGGTTTGGGAATGATAAGATATAGACGTCACATAATTGGGATAGCACAGGAAAGATGGAAAGGATGGGTCAGCTCTAATAAGCGTCCGACCTCGCCAAGAAAGCAAAGGAAAGAAAGAACGTACATCTTCCGCCCCCACAGCTTTCCCGACCGCCCACATTCCAAGACCCGTAAATCCTACCACTAATGTCGTCGCCAACATCAACGCTTTCGCACCAAGTAACGCTCCTTCCATCCTATCCCCTCCCCCTTCTCCCTTCCCGTTCGAAGCAGTATTAGACGATAAAGGCATGAGCGATGAACCATACAATGCTTTTTCTTCTCGAGCATTGAATAACCGGCTTTTGATCGTTTCCGCAGACTCTTCTGCCTGGATAAGAGTAGATTCGGATCCTCCCCCGAGATGCTTGATGTCTTCTTCAGAAATTGGGATCTCTGCTGATATGCTAGCGCTCGAATAGGCTGGGATGGCGGATTTGAGGGCGGATGAAGGTGGGACAGGTGGAGGGCTATCTCGGACTTGGGATGGCGGCGAGGTGGATGAAGAAGGGAAAGGGGATGATGAAGAAGAAGGGAAACGTCGAGAGGCCAAGTGTTCGAGGTTTCGGTGCGACATGAATTGAGGGCCGTTCATCGTCTTTGCCGCTTGCCGGACGTAGGGTATCACCATCGCTGTCAGCCCTATTGTCAGCGCAAACTATTTCACCAAAACAACAGATCAGCATCTGCATTCTGTATAACATTGACGATCCATGACGAAAGGAACCTACAGCAGAACCGGCGACATAGAAAGCGACTTTAGGGACCTTGCGTCGTTTTTCGGGCGTAGAGCCCGAAGGGAGCGAGTTGGGCTCGCCAAGAAGGACTGAAGCCATGGTCGTGTTTGAAGCGATTGATGGATGCAAAGGTAGTCAGCTGAATTGAGAAGTGTGAATAGTCGTTGGGGAACTTGAAGCAAGAGAGGGGAAATGGCAAAGGAAAATGTCAAAAACAGTCAGAGGGGTAAGGGTTAATAGATTGAGAAATTGATCAGGCCGTAACGATGATGTGACCATTTCGATAGAAGAGCTACTTACACCCTTATGATTAAGATTTGGTCCCGCTTTCTGGTCTTACTTTGGTAACAAGAGGACTGTAATCGATACATCGCTTTTGGAGTTTGTATTATCAAATAATTGACTTTCATTCCCAACAGTCCTGCTTTTCCTTCCATTGGGGACATCAATCTGCCATCATCTTCCAATGAACCTTTGAAATTTATCGGTTTGCTCTCTTAGCCTCAAGTTTCTTCACAACGTTTTTCCACCGATATTTCCCAATTATAATCGCAACTGATGTCAAAATTGCACACAATAGACCTTTTACCCTCGAGGCGACTATGTCGACCTGTGATAATTTTGGAACAAGTACATGAATAAAACATTTGGTAGAGCACAGTACAGGTTTGTAGGATAACGGCAGGCTAGAGCGATTATTTAGCCACCGCATTGTGTAAAGACGTCTTGTCTTAATAACTTTACATCTATGCCTAACTCCTCGTCGGACTGTCAGATAAAAGAAAGTATTTACGGAATAAAAAAGGGTTCTTTACCTCTGACGGCCATAAACGAACATTCGTAGTCACGAGCTTCACTCTAATCTACACCAGCTTGTGACATCTGAATCCTTCATCTATTCTCAATTATCAATCATCAAGCCGCCATTTATTTTCCTCAGATGCAGTATTCATAGCCCTTGTATTACTCCATTATTGCTTACAAGACATCTCAATACCTCCCAAATCCCCATCCTTGGTCATACGCCGCTCTGATTAAGAAATCGTGCTTGTGAGATTAGATTAGATTAGACCGTCTTCCTTCCCCTTTTTCCGGATCCTCTTGGCTTGCCGGACAGCAATAAGATCTGTCCATTTGCTGAGCTTATCAGGTGCGAGGCCGTATGAAATTAAGCTGGAGCTAGAGGGTGGCGTAGAAGATAAACGTCAGCTCAATTCCCATGGGATGAAAGCGACGATACAAGCGGCATTGATGACGATCGAAAACCCTCGAATCAAGGAGGAAAGACGGAAAAAGGAGAGTTGAAAACTAAGGTAGTGTACATACCTACCAATCACCGACATAACACTCATTCCCAAGCCATCCCAAGCTCTCCCCACTTCTTCATCTTTTCCACCTCTCATAAATGCTGTCATCTTGCCCCGCTTTGGGGTAGGGAGCGTAAGCCAGATAGCGAGACGCTGTTCTTCATAGCGATCGTGCAAGGCGAAGAGGGTGCGTAATGGGCACCGGTAGGAGGAGCCTTCGTCCTCATCATTCTCGTCTTCAGAGATAAAGGATGTGGAGGAATCGAGATCAAAGTCTTCATCGTCGGACATATTTGAGGACGAGGGACAAGGATGCGATGGAGAGGAAGATTGCGATTTGGATTTCATACCGGGTTTCAGTTGGGGAGAAGCGACACCAAGCCAGTCTGAATGATTAATAGACTTTGTAAGAACCGTTATACGATCATTTTTAGCAGAATAAGTGGCAAAATCGAAACAGTTGATAAGACTTTTCTCCGCCAGGACTTCCCATTCGATAAAACTGATGGGAGTATCGGATGATGAGAATGTGGAGGTGGCGGCACAAAGGGAAACACAATTGTTGGTATTGGTGTCGGGCATACTGTCGATGCTTTTGCTCCTGCTCTTCCCTCTGCTTTTACTCCTATTACTAGCCTCAGATTCCACCTTCTCTTCCGCGGCTTCCTCACTTTCCTCTCTACTCAATCTTCGCGCAGCTCTAGCTTTCACCTCACTCATCCTCTTATTCGTCATACTCAACAATAGGTCACACATGAGCGACATGACTTCCATCCTCACTCTCAAAAGTCGATGCTCATTCTCTTGCTTCATATGCTTCTCTTTCGCTTTTGCCATCCTACCCATGAGTGGCGTCGAGTTAAGAGAGTCAATCTTGCCAATATTTGAGAGCCCCTCATTGATAGTCTGTAGATATCCGAGCAGGCAAGTGACTTCAGTATCTGTTAAACCTCTCGAAAGCTGGGGAGCAGCACTGGGCAGTTTGGAGTGAGCAAGTGGACGGGAGGGGTTTGCCTTGAGAGATGTGATGGTACGTCGACAGTGTTCGAGAATGGGGGAAAGGAATGATTGGTGGTAAGGTGGAACGGATGGGAATATGGAACCCAGAATATGTGTGTCGTATCTGATAGCCGAGGAGGTTTCAAGCAATGAACGAACGGCGAAGAAGCTACCAATCGATTGCTTCAAAGCAACATGTAAATCATGTGAGCTCATTTTGCCTTCATTTCCATCTGCTTCCCATAGAATCCTCGCAATCACATTTCCAGAAGCGGCATAACTCTTCACAAGTTTATCAAGCCGTCCTTGTACCTCTTTATCTCCCGTATCCAGCTGTTTAACGCGAACGGCATCTCTAAGTTGGGTTGTGTATGTCTGGAGACCAATCAGAGCTTTTATTGTAGGTTGTTGTTCAGGCTGCAGGATATTAGAAGCCAATGTCAGGAGTGGTTCGAGCATGGCAGACGAGGGGAGGGATGGTGTCCATCGGAAAAGAGAGATGTTGAATATTGAGAACGGATGACGAGAGCTTGCTAAAAATATATTAGTTTCCTTCACGAATGATTTGCACCAACACAAAGACAAAAGGACCACGGACAATACCTATTAAAAAGCCCTTCAAACGTCGCTATGGACTCTGGCCACTCGCAACTAGGTTTTTGCGCTGTTGAAATTGACGCCATGCCTGCTCAATCTCAGCTCGGAGTCTGAGAAGCAACAGAGGAAGGATATATCCGACTGAAAAGACGATAAAATACTTTTGCAACATCAAGAACATTTTGTCTTTTGTGGCAAAGCGGCCGGCGGCAAGAGGCCCGTGCGTGAGCTAGAGTCGTGTCAACCAGGATTACCCGCGGGAAAAAAGGCAGGAGTTGTGTGGAAAATATTCGCCCATCGATGCGCCTGGGTCACGCTTTGGGAGAGTAACATTGTTGGGACTGGGCTCTGAACACTTGGTCCCTTGGGTTGACATGGCGTATGGTATACATGAATGTATGGAGGGATGATTGCAAAGTTGTTGTGAAGGAATGTAAGATGGCGGGTGACGACAGGTTGACAAGCCGGTTAAAAGGATATAAAAAGAGAATGGTGATGTCACCCCTGCACCTTCCAATTAATGTGACGAAATTGTAATGATTGCGCCAATCAGGATTACGGTTTCCATAATCCAAAATTAAATATGTTTCTTTCTCTTTATCCTTTTTTTGGCATTTAATTACTTTAAATTTACACTTACCGGCAGTTTACTAATTTGTCTGGTACGAGCGAGACCTGGGGGGAAAGGTACACATATGGGAAGATCGCGCATAACGTAGTGGGAAACGGTTAACGACGTTCCATCACAGGGTTTGAGATACACTTACAAGACCGTACGCGCCAAGGATTCCAAAGTAAAAGATGGCATACCCTTCTATATTTATTGTGCATGTTTTTTTCAAGGCGTACGTGGATTAAACACAGGACTTAAAGATAAAGAATGCCAGAGCATCAGTGAGCAGCCGAGTTTTCCATTCGCCTGCCAAGTCATCTTGACAACCACTGTGAACAAGGGGGGTGACTATTATATATGCAATAAAAAAAGAAATGTATGCGGAAATGAATCACGTACAAGAGTAAGAAACAACTCGAGAGAAAAGAACGATCAATAGACTGGCAGGATCTAGATTTATTATTATTAGCACAGGGTCTCGGTCCTCTGTGGAGAGGACTGTTCGGCAACTTTCTCTCTATTTGCATCCGAGACCACGCAAACAGGCCATCCGGAGGCCGCCTGCGAGACCTTGGGGACTGTTCGTCGGCAACTTTTGGCGACTATGTGTCCGAGCCCCAGACAGGCCATCCGGAGCCCTTCCGGTGCGGCTAGGAGTTTCTCCGGGACCCCGCGATCGGTATCTTTTCTGTCATCTGCAATCTTCTTTCCGGCTCCTTCAACAGATCGGAATCATCTTCTCTTTAATTGCCTTCACTGGCATGCCGCAGCAGGAGGTAATAGATTAATGAAATAATTATAAATAGTAAGGGGTTGTCTTGCAATCCTTTTTTCACCGTCCAACGACGACGCTTCTTTTTAGTGACATTCATAACTCATTCGTTATCTGGTACACCCTCATTATCGCACTTTCTAGAGATCATACTTGAGAATCTGATAGTTTAGACTGACTTGGATTATTACGCCCTATGGGTAAAATTACTGTCGCACCAAGCAGGGAGGAAGTGCCCAGTCTCTCTGCTCTGGGTATCAAGGTACACCCGGATGCTCTGACGCTTGCATACGATGACAGGGCCCTGGCCAGCTCTTATGGCGCTAATGGTAAGTCATTAATCTATTTGAGATTCAGATTCTAACTAACTTGACTAACATGTTTGCTGCAGGTCTCAAAGATCTTTTCGCCAGCAGGATGGTTTTACTGGCTGCCAGCGCTGCATGCATTGGCGGACTTTTATTCGGATTTGACCAGGGTATCCTGTCCATCTGTTTAACAATGCCCCAGTTCCAAGACCAGTTCCCCGAGACAAATGCAGACGTGAACTCAAGTGCGAGTCTCAATAAGGGGTGAGTCGGACCTTCTGTGGCAGGAGATTTACGTCTGACTGTATGCTACAGTATCATGACAGCATTACTTGAATTGGGTGCCTTTCTGGGAGCCTTCATGTCGGGATACTTTTCGGACAGGTATTCGAGAAAGGGATCGTTAGGTAAGTCATATTCGAACCCTCTTCGAGGATTGTTTTTGTTTTGAAATCACTACTGATTTCTTCCCATTCTATAGCTTTTGGTATGGTCTGGTTCATTGTCGGGTCGTGAGTTGTTCAACAACATCAGATAAGATTGACTGAGCTCAGACGCACCACAGTGTGCTGCAAAGCGCTTCCTATTCATTTGCTCAGCTTGTTGTTGGGCGTTTTATCGGAGGTATCGGTATTGGAATCCTTTCTTCAACTGCTCCCACTTATATCAGCGAGATTGCTCCCCCCAACATCCGAGGTGCGCTCCTCGTCCTCGAACAATTTTCCATCGTTCTTGGTATTGTGGTCATGTATTACATTGTGAGTCCGACAGTCGATAGTTCCGTGAAGCGTATGGCCTGACAAAAGTCTAGACGTATGGATCTCGATACTTGCCTGGAGATGGTTCGTTCCGACTGCCTTTTGCACTTCAAATGTTCCCTTGTGAGTTTATTTCCGTAATGATAGGCGGTTACAAGAGGTGATTGACCCCTCTGCCCTTTCCAGGTATTATTCTCGGAGGCTTCCTGTACCAACTTCCTTACTCCCCTCGGTGGCTGGCTCTCCGCGGTCGTGATAAAGAATGCTTGACGAGCTTGTGTCGTCTCCGCCAGTTGCCTGATACCGACCCTAGAGTTCAAGCTGAATGGATCACCATTAGGGCAGAGGCCATTCGTAACCGTGAGGTGCTCGTCAGGGCCCATCCAAGTATGACCGACCAGTCGACCAAATCGGAATTCAAGCTAGAGCTCGCGAGTTGGGTCGGCATGTTCAGAGCCGGAAGTATACGACAGACGATGATTGGTATTCTACTCATGTTCTTTCAACAGTTTGTGGGCATCAACGCTGTAAGTAACTTTCTTCTTGAAGAGCCAAACGACTGACTGATTGTACTCCAGCTCATCTACTATGCTCCCACCTTGTTCGAACAACTAGGCCTTGACTACGAGCTTCAACTTACCCTCTCGGGTGCCTTGAATATCGCACAGCTTGTCGCTGTCGTCGCTGCCTTTTTCTTTCTTGACAAAGTTGGCCGCAAAGTTTTCCTTATCGTCGGTGCCATCGGCCTTACAGCTTCTCATGCGGTCGTGGCGGCCATGATCGGTAAGCAGCTAGTGACGGCCCTGAGTTTATCTGTTTCGGCTGACGTCTCTGACCTTCATAGGAACCTATTCTGACAACTGGCCGGCTCACAAGGGTCCTGCTTGGGTGGGTGTTGGATTCATCTTCGGTGTCATGATCTTCTACGGTATCGGTTGGGGTCCCGTCCCTTGGGCAATGCGTAGGTCAATTTCCCAATTCCAAAATTTTTTTACTCACAAATGATCAATAGCTGCTGAAATTCACGCCTCCAGTCGCCGCGCCAAGGGCGTCGCCATAACGACCTGCTCCAATTGGTTGAACAATTTTATCATCGTTAGTCACTTAGCCTCTGGGAACTTACCACTGTATGTTAACACGATGGGCATCGGTAGGGCTTAATCACTCCTCCCCTCATTTCTGGCACCAAAGGATACGGGGCATTCATATTCTTTGCCTTCTGGTCTGTCTTGGCTGGCCTTTGGTCCTTCTTCTTCGTACCTGAAACCAAGTCAGTATCTTATTGTCCCGAAATATTTGATATTCCACTGAGAATCAACTTCTTACGTGTCACAGAGGCCGAACCCTGGAGCAGATGGATGTCGTGTTCAAATCTCGAACTGCAATTGAGGATGCCCAAGCAAGGGGCGACATCCTGCAAATTGTCTGCGAAGAGGCTCTCAATGCAACGAACAACCCCAGACAGGTCCTTAAGATGGAGGTCCAGATGGTAGAAAACGTGGACGAGAAGAAGAGTGGTACCCCAAGTACCATAAGTCAGGTGTAAAGTGGGATGTAGAGTTCGAAAAAGGGAGGATGGCCTCAGAAAAGAGGATCTTTGGGGACTAGCTGTGGAAGCTTTTTTTGGAAAACCCGGAGGATCTTCACAGAACCTTCCCAAGTTTGTTCTTCAGTGTCCTGTTCTCCGGTAAGTTGCCCTGGAAACTGGATGAAGGACTTCAAATAATGGGGACTTATATAAGGAGAGAATAAGTAGCGGTTAAATGAGATAGAGAGTAGATGAAGAATAGATGCATGATAGTTCTACAGCCTATTTACTCGGTCTTCCCTCCGTCCATTCTGCGTACTCGTTCTACGATCATTGCTAATCAACCGACCAACATCACCATAAAGTCTCCGAATGCCCATGTGCCCTATACACTCCTTCCGAGCCCTCTTCAAAGCGTTTCACCAAATCGACACTTCCTTCGTGAATTCCCGACAGCCGCTATCCAGTTCTCCTTCATCCGCCCACCTAACAATGGAAAATTTTCTTTCCCCCCCAGACCAGCAAGACATATCAAGTCTTTACAACAAACCGAGCACCATACAGGCTTAATATCATAGCAAGAGGGTTCACGCTCAGTTTTGTGGTGTTATTTTAGGTTCCTACGGAGAGAAATGATCCCCGATAGCAACAATAGCGGCGATCAGCCCCCAAAAGCCAGTGAAGCAGCCTATGATGATCATGACAATCTTTACTTGTTTGGCACGATCTAAGTCACGGGGACCAAAATAAGGTGGTCAGACAACGACGTTCCAGGCATTCGAGGGGTAGAATTGGCGAACTGCCGAGCTCACTAGCATCTTTGTCCTTCTGAGTCGGCTCCACCATCACGCCCAGCTTCTCAGGGGGATCTGACTTGAAGGTGAACCAAATATCTTCGGTCACAACTGCCCAATTTCTAGGGAGCGCCGATCCAGTCGAACTCAAGCGGAAGGAAATGCGGTCGGTTGGATATTCTGCCAGTTCAGGGATATAACGACACATGTTCTGGATGGTTTCCTGAGGGCGGGCGAGGTAAATGGTTGACGCTTTAGTCCTTACGCGGTTCACACCGAACAGATTGGCCCTTCGAATGGAATCCAAACTCACCTCTTTCGTCTTTCCTACCAAGCCCACATACTCCTTAGGATCGTCAAATCCAAATCGAGGGGCATACTAGACATTGCGAATCAAGATCAGCAACACAAACTGTCGTGCTATGGCAGTCGACTCACTACAAATATCACCCTCGACATGGAGTTGCTATTAGGGCCCGGAGGGTAGGTCGGCGCCTGGTCCTCGACATCCACGTCAAACGACTCTGTGTCCTTGCTTAGTAATTTCTGGTACTCGGGTGGTTCCGACATAGTGTGGCTGGAAGTGGCTGGAATTTCAAAGGGTTGTAAAGAGTAAGCAATATGAAATTTGGTTGGTGAAGTGTTTGTATCGAGGCATGGATGTGGGCTCCACACTCCAGTCCCACTAAAATCGATGATGGAGTCTTCCCGGCAGCGTTCCGATCAGGCGCGCTGATTACAATTTAAATAACAGATACTTATTATGGGTTACGTCGCTTTCCTAAACAGGTTGGAACTGGGGCGGCGCACGCCACTGATTCCTTGTTTGGTTCATGCGGGGACATACGATAACTCTGATTCCTCGTCTACTAAAACCCCGCCTTTTCATATCTCACTACGAATTCAGAGCACCAAACGTTCCTCCTCAAATTCTTCAAAGTTCCACATCCTTCTGTCCCTATTTATCCCTCAAGTCACATCACAATTATGACAAAATATCTGACCAACAACTTCCCAGCATCTCCGGATTGTATACCCGTGTATGTATGTCGAGAGGAAATCTCATACTGTACATAACTTTGCTGACAGCGCATGGTGGCGATAGGCTAGTGTATCTACTCACCTCCACTGCTTCCTCCCCGCTCTGAAGCTATTATCATGGCTCCCTCAGTCTCCTTGAGCTCCTTCCCGTGAGTAGGCGTCCCAATTACCATCACTCCCCCCCCTCCGATGCTAAGTGCGGCACAAAGAGCTGTCCACATCTTTCCCATGGTCGGTCTTATTAGCCTTACTCAAGAGATGCACCTATCCAGGCTCAGCCTATACGTGAAGGGATGCGTATCGTGAGTACATTAGACGAGAGGTTAAGTCGAGCTGTCTGTCTGACGTCGCATCGGTGTAGCCTGTGAAAGCTCTAGTCCGCTGCCGAAGACCTCTTTGTCCTACCGCTGGTAAGGTTATGCAGTACCAGACATGGATTGACCACCGCGGCGCCAGTTCCCTTCAGCGGCCTTCGATCATTTGTTACTGCAGTTCCCTCGGTGGCCTCGCCCATCCAGCGACTGTAGCTACCAACGAGCTCTTTGGTTCTCATCGCCTTCTGCCCTACTGTCTCGTCCATATACTCCCCCCCTTCTATCAAGGATCAGCTATTACGCCAGTAGGACGGCATCTGCAACAAAGTCATTTGAGAAGGTCTAGCAGGAGAACGGGGATGGGACTGAATAGGGCTCGAGTCCCGAAGCCGGAGCCAGTTATGGGTGGTTTCACGTAGGGTGGGACCTCCGGTCTACCATTGTGGATAATGCGGGCGATGATTAAGATAACCGACTCTTGGGACTTCTAGCCAACGAAGATCTCCAAGTGTTTAATCCCATTCTACTCCGGTCGACACCAAAGCCCCTATCGCCTTGACTCGCTGAGCTGCCTTTTTTACCGACTTCTATTGGCCTTGGGGGTCGACCTTCTAGGTGGGGAGTGTGATGGACTATGACCCTATGGATCAAAACACCTGCACATCCTACCAGTGAGTGGTTTCGTCAATCGTAGAAGTTTCTTCGCTGATTGTGTGTGACATATCCAAGATGCTGTCCCTCGTTCAGCAGTTGGGCTCCCTTCGCTGCCAACTTCTCCTCAGCAATTACAGGCAGTAAGTAAAAGATAACTTCAAGCATTGAATATGATGTTAAGCAACAACTGAATACCCTTCAGAGTGCAAATCCCTCTTCACATTCTTCACCTTAACTCTCTTCGCCTTCACACTCTCCCTTCACACTCTCCTTTTTCATGCCCTCCTTCTTCATGCCCTCAACGCTCTCCGTCTTCACCCTCGCAATCTCCTCATTGCCGCTATTTTATTTAGCGGAAAACTGACCAAGGTAATGGCTCCACAATTCCAATTCTCAGAACATGACATCGTCTACCTGAATACCAGATGCCATTGACACGCACCCAATGGATATAGACAGACGGCAATTGTCAGTTTCCGAGCTTTTGCCATGACATTGGATGGGGGACTGACGTCCCATGAGGAGGTCCGAAGAAGGGTGGTGGCAGCATTGCCTAAACCTAAACGGAGGGAAAGTCTGCGAGTATACTTTCCTGATGATGTCAGGTATAAAGGGTACGTTGACAAAATGGAAGTAAATGGGGAATGGGGGGATAATTGCACTTTAAATATGATGGGGCTGATATGGGATGTTAACATTGCGGTGCTAAGGCTCAATGGTGGGGGGGGATACATGTGGAACAGAGTGTATAACAATGCAAGGGAAGAGCATTATCTGGGCTTGTATTTTTGTAAGCGTACAGAGGAACGAGGGTAGGAGGAAGACAGAGGAGGACGAAAGGAAGACGAGAGGAAGACGAGAGGAAGACGAGAGGAAGACGTGCTCCAAATACAACCATAGACAAAAAACGACCGAGGACTAAAGTCGCGCGATGTGTTTTCCTGGCCTCTACGAGGACAGTGGCACTGCTACAGTTAGTAAGATTAGCACAACCTGGCGTTGACCGAAGACCGGTAAGTCGTATGTGGTTTATGATAATAAATATTCAAGTCTAATGAACGTTACAGCCGCTCCAGCAACAATTCCCTGAGCAATCTTCCCCAACCCGTCAAAGAGATACTCCCGACAATCTTCGGTTCCCTAACACACCATCAAATCTGCGTCCAATCCAATTTCCTTATACGCAGGCTGACATTGTGCCTATACCTGGCTATCCAGGATGGGGACGGACCAACTGGACAATAGGAGATGGCAACTGCCAGTTTAGGGCCTTTGCAAAGGCTCTAGACAATGACAGAACATCCCACCAGGAGGTTCGTCGTAGGGTGGCGCAAGCCATGGTCCAATGGCCTTGGAGGGATTTCATCTCCCACAATTATGTTTCCCAACAGGAATTGGAGGAAGATGCCCGGCGGTTGGCACAAGACAGGGAGTGGGGAAACTCAACAAGCCTTTGGTTGATGGGAGCACTATGGGAGGTCAGCATTGCTGTTCTCCACATAGATGCACATGGTTCCCTGAGCTGGCTCATGGGATATTCCGGGTTGGACGATGCATATTTATGTTTAGCTTTTATCAATGGTAACCATTACGAAAACTTGTTGCATTTGTAGAATAGAGCATAGGGTTCCACTGGCCAGAATCCTTCGGTACCCACCAATGTTCAGTCGACCAGCGAATGGCCAATACACATGACTGAACACCATCCCTCCCATGGCAAGGACACATTGAACTGCTAATAACGGGCATTGCCTCCATCGGGCATCCCTAATGGCCTACAAGGGTGTAAAGATACAGAGGAACGAGGGAAGAAGGAAGACAGAGAGGAGGACGAAAGGAAGACGGAGGACTAATTTTTGGGTGCAGAGAGAGAGGAAGAAGAGAGGAAGTGAGAGGGAGAGCAGGAGGACAGTGTAAAGAGGCGTTAGGAGGGGGGAGGTACGGATGGAGATGCATGTAAGGCGTGAGAGAATGAGTGAGTTCATAGAGCTGGATAAGATGTAAATGCATTGTGCGAGATAAAACCCCCTTGACAAAAACTCTGCTCATCATAACCACGGCTTCCAGCAAACTCAGGCAAACTATGCAATTTCGGCTATGAGGCGATATCCTGATCGTATTTGCATATTCTCTTTCATCTACATGTCTATGAAAGCAACATTAATCAACGAAAGCGGCCGTTGAAAATGAAGAAGGACCATGAATGTTTCTTAACCAAAACATCTCCATCCCACTCTTTCGCGTTCTTCTTTGTAATCTTGGGAATAATAGTGTCGGAGTTTTCGAACGTATTCTGTAGTAATGTCAGCTGCTGCAGTGTACAAATACATGTTAAAGGGAACTGACCACTGCAGCAAGGTCGTCCGAGTAGATCTCGTGAACCTCGATACTCTCGACCTCTATCCCATATCATCAGTCCCCATACGCCTTAGCTATAAACGTCCCAGAATGTACTTACCGAAACCCGAGAACCCTATCTTCGAGCTCCAATCCACCTCCGGATGTCTGTTTAGAACGCTAACCCTGATGCTTGCTCCCTTCTCCGTTTCGACGAGGATAGCGACAGAGTCGACGTAGGAGGGTTTGTAGTTGCCTTGTTGGATGTAGACAGGGAACGTAGGACCGGTGCTGTCATGCTTGTCAGTAACGACTAAGACATTGGCAGGATGGATACGTACTAGACGTCAGGGAATACGGGAAGCTGAAGAAGGTGTCCGTTCTTCATATACTTGCTGAAAAGCTGAAGGGGATAATACAAAGTCTGGCGAACAATACCATCTGGCTTGGTCATGAGAGGTGAGATCTAAACTCCATCCGTCAGCTTTGATTCAATCGAATATGGCAGAAGCTCATGAGATGGGACATACGACGTTGACAGACTGGGCAAGACAAGCAATACCGATATACTTATGCTTCCTCACAAGCACATTCAACCACGCACAAAAGCCAAGCATGTCGGTGTAGTCATACCACTGCTCCAACCCGTTCGACCCCGGCGCTTTGACGTCGTCCCAAACGTTCCACTACCAACATCGTCAGCTCTTCCACTTATGAGTAACGATGGAAGGACAGGAAGCGCACCTCATCAAAGCAGATCTTCATATCCTTCGTTGGCATGCGCTCCCAGGTTCGGCCGATGTTGGCGAGGTCGATGAGTGACTTGCAGATGTCGATGTGCTTCTCGGCAGCCTGTATATCATCGTATCAGTATCGACGAAGCAGCTTTCAGCGCAGAAAAAGGAGGTACTCACAGCTGGCCCGAAGACGTTCTTCTCATAGTCGTAACCAGATACGCTGGACATCTTGTCGTGGCCGAGCATAGTACTGAGATCTTTGTAAGCTGAGGATTGCGATGGACTAGGGATTTTGCTTACTAGAAGTGAATGGAATGCATATCAGCCCATGGAAGGAGACCCTGAATAACCTCTCTATCCCAATCAGACGCACCCTACACCTATTGTCAGTTTCAACTATGCTGCCAAATTGAATACACTCACAGTCTCGCCACAAGACACCAATACCATGCTAGGGTCAACTAGCTTGAGGGCATGCGCCCATTGCCTTGCTTTCCTCACGTACTCGGAAGGGAGAAGGTTGCCGACTTGCCATGGACCCCACACTGCAACAGAAGTCAGATTCAAATCTCATCTTGGGAAGAAAAGCAGACTTACTCTCGTTACCGAGACCCCAGTATTTGACAGCATGAGGCTCGTCCTTTCCAGTATTTTTGCGTCGAAGGTTTGCCCAGCTTGATCGACGATTAGCCGATGTAAGATAGCTAGGAACGTGAGAGGGCTCACTGGGTATCACCAGTCCCGTTGCAGTATTCAACCCATGCCAAAGCTTCCTCAAGACTACCAGTGCCCACTACCTGCAGACGTCAATTCTGCGCAACAAGGGGACGAAAGACACGCACTATTCAAACAGATGTAAGGCTCGGCAGCTGTCGCTCGGCAATAGTCAATAAACTCGTCGGTACCAAACTTGTTGGACTCGTCGCTGAGCCAAGCGAGCTCGATACGCTTTGGACGCTCAGAGATGGAGCCGATACCGTCTTGCCAGTGGTAATTGGAGACGAAGTTACCTATTATAAAGGTTAGTCGATTTGCAAGTGGACGAAGATGATAGCAGATACTCACCACCAGGCCACCTCAGCATTGGAATCTCAAGCTCCCCATCTTTCGCCAAGCACCCCATCACATCTTTCCTCCACCCCAATCTACCCTTCTGAAAGGTCTTCCCTTCATCCTGCACCTCCAAAAGATCTTTCGGACTCGGATCATCCGGGTTATCCACAATACCTCCGTAGATACACCTCCCAAGATGTTCGAGGAAGCCGCTGAAGAGCTTGTCTGTAACGGGAGGCTCGGAGGGATGGATGAGACTGGTGACGTCGAGGAGGATAGGGGTTGGTGTGAGTGTTTTGGGATGGGAAGGAGTGTTGGAAAAGTCGCATGGAGTCTGTTGCTGGAGCAGAGACTGGTTCACTGTAACGTGTTGGCTGTAGACGGCCATGATGATCGCTGGATGACGAAGGGTGAGAATAGAAGTGTCGACCTATAAGCTGTCGGCTATAAGCTATAAGTCGGAAGGCCTACGTGCCCTCATACGGCTGTATTCTGCAACCACTAAATCTTGTCAGCAGCATCCATATGGTTATCGTATCACAAGCTAAATCGGCAACTCACAATCAAGCTTCGTTTCGGCCAGATAGACTCACGCTGTGCCGTTGCAACATTGAGCCGATAAGAGTCCAAATTACAGCCGCACTTGCCCCCCCCTTTTCTCTACTTCCTCCGGCAAATCAGGACGGCGTATTTTGATGCATATCACGAGATAACATCCGCCGGCCCGACCGCGATCCGTACACTAGTGCTGGCGGGCCGGTAGTTATCTGTACCTGTAGCAGAATTGATGAACGATTTATCATGATCATGAAAGGCGATTTGGCCCGCGACTCCACGAAGCTCACCTTAGCCTATAGTAATGTGTGGGTTTCCGTCCTTTCTTGGACGGTGTTCTTGCTTCCCCAATTCTCGTCTTGGCTCCCACCGGGGCCCTCAATTACTCACCTACATGCTTGCTTCTCTTTAGCTTCTTGCCATGTTCCTTGGTCTCGTACATGTTCCAGAAATTCAGCCACGTCGGCACAAACATTAACCCGATAAATCAATTGAGCGCTCGGAATGACGCCACGCGGGATGTTTGTACTGCGCTTTAGATTTCACGGCCCTGCTTTTTTGCGTTTTGCCCCTTCTTTCGCGTTCAATCCAGCAATGTGTTTCTGAAACTATAGCTTGAGCATTCGGAAGCGTCCGTACCTTCCAGTGGTCAGCCCGCTCAGGCCGCCAGATGAGAAGAAGAAGAGCGTGAGACTTGGGAGGGAGGGGAGTTCTCGGACCTCCCAAAGCAGTAAGATGGCTTCTCGTATATAAGTGTGTACCCTTCTCACACTTGGTCGCCTCCTCTTCTCTATAACGGTTCCCCTTATCACCGTTGTAGCTCATTAAGTCGTCGGGGTACCTCAAAAAAGGCCATGTTACCTCCAAAGATCTACACCTTCCTATGTGGCTGCTTCGCCGCGTGAGTACGGCGTCTCTTTCAAGATACCTGGAATCTGATTCCAAGCGCAGCATGGGCGCTATGCTCTATGGTTACGATCTGGGTGTCATCTCTTATGTTCTGGTAGCGCCGGATTTCCTCAAGACCATGGATACCACAGACGAAAACTACATCGGCTTCATCACTTCATCTATGCTGCTCGGTGCCTTCGTCGGTAGTATACCCGCTTCTTTAATTGCCGACGCTTTCAGCAGAAGAATGGCTAGTAAGTATCTTACTTGTAAAACGAGCGATATAGTATTGACGAGCACCATCTAGTCACCGTAGCAGGCGTGGTCTTCATTGTCGGCGCTATCTTGCAGACGGCAGCTCAAAACAAGGAGGCTATGTTTGCTGGGCGATTCTTCGCTGGTATCGGTATCGGCATGTTGGGACTGTTGACGCCTTGTACGTACCATTCATTTAATCTATTCTTAACACATTCTGACACTCTTCTTAGTGTACCAGTCCGAGATCGGTACGCCCGAACTATTCTCACGACCATCGTACCTCGCTCACTCCCTCTTTAGCTCATCCTTCGGCTCGTGGTATGCTTACAGCAACCTTCCAATTCTTTCTCGGTATCGGCTCTTTCGTAGCAGGATGGATCGCGTATGGTGTTGCGCAGACTCACTTTGAGTCGCCCATGGCGTGGAGGCTTCCTGTGAGCTCTTCTCAAGCTGTTCCAGGTTCTTTTGCTAAATAATTTCCGTAGCTTGGGTTCCAAATGCTCCCCGCTGTCCCTCTCATCTTCTTGACTTTCCTCTTACCCGAATCTCCTCGGTACGTACTTCTCATATTCTATTCTACTTGTGGCGATAACTGATAGCCGCGTATATATATATAGATGGTTGATCATCAAAGGCCACGACGAAAAGGCCCTCAGGAGTCTTGCTCGTTTGCATGCAAAGGGTGACGAGAACGATCCATTCGTGCTGGGGGAGTTTGCCGCTATTAAAAACAAAGTCGAGGCCGAAGCCGTTATGCAACAGTCTTGGAGACTTGTAAGTCTTTCTCGGCCATGTGGCGCGTAAAGGATAAGAGTGACACTTGGTGGTAGATCTTCAACTTCGAAGACCGGACAAACATGAGAAAGGTGCTGTATGGCATTATCCTACAATTCTCCGTTCAAATGACTGGTGTGTCGGCCATCCAGTACTATGCCCCGTATGCCCATTCATTTCTGTGTCGTATCGTCATATACTAATCACCTTTTAGCATGGTATACGCTTCAGTCGGGTTCTCAACCAATACCTCTCTCTTGATCAATTCCATCAACTCTGTCAACGCTCTCATCGCCCAGTTTTGCTGTATTCTCTTTGTCGACAAGGTTGGGCGTCGGTTCCCTTTGATCTTTGGAAATATCTTATCTGGAACCTGTTTCGCTGTCGCTACGTATGTCACATTCTTTCACCGCATTATTAATTTTCTCTGACACCATTTCCAGTGCATTGGCAAAGCAGTTCGCGGATGGACGTGGCAGCAAAGGCCAAGGTATCGGCTTCGTCGTCGTGCTCTATGTATACAACTTCTTCTTTTCTGCCTGTATCGGTCCTCTCTCTTGGATCTAGTGAGTCCTCTCACCCTTTATATATTGGAAAGGTATGCTAACCAACGAGATAGCCCCGTTGAAATCATGAACACTGCTATTCGAGCCAAAGCGACGGCAATGGTAAACATGGCTGCTTGGATCTCGAACTTTATGATTGGTCAAGTCTCTCCCAAAGCTTTCGTCAACATCGGTGAGTTTTCTGCTTCTGTACTGTATACATAGGCAAGCGTGACTCAACTGTCTCTCTAGGCTGGAGGTATTACTTGGTTTTCTGCATCTGTTCCTTTACCAACGCCATCACCTTCTACCTCTTCTTCCCTGAAACCCGAGGCCGAACGTTGGAGGAGATGGACAACTACTTTAGGCAGATGAACCTCATCGTGCCGTTGACGAAGGACGTGCACAAGATCACGGCACATGAGCGAGAGGCTCAGCTTGTGGAGCAAGGTACGTTTCTTCTCCCCATTTTTTGGGCGGCTCGTTTGTAGCTAATCATTTTTGCCATGATAGGTGTCATCCAACAAGAGGTGGACATTCAACAAGAGGTGGACGAGAAGGATGAAAATAATGAAAAAAAGGATGTGAAGAAGGAGATTGAGCATCAGGAGGTGGTATAGGGGATCAAGCCGTCGGTTTGAGCAGGCCTTTGAGGATAGGGATTGTTTGCGGGTTATTTGTTTTTTTTTTGATCTGTATTCAGAGTTCTTTGAAGGGTTTATTATGTATGCGATGCTACTGCTCCAAGTGACGTCTAACGTTGGTACAGCACACTGTAGGGAAATACCCGGGGTCTCTTATTGGTTAAACGACCCAGTTGGTTCCGTTCCACTGCGACCCACAGTAGATAACAATATCGACTTCTTGGTATTGATTCTACGGAATACACAGAACCTTCCTAGGTTTGGCTGTTGGTGGTCGGTCAATCTAGTAATTATACTGACGATAGATCGTTAAGCAATGTAATGGTATAATTGAACTCGGGTCTCATCTCGAGTTGTTGTGTTGTGTGTGTATCAACATATATAGGCTCCATGAGCGTAACACAGTTATGCACCTATGTACTTTGAATCCACTATGGTTCAGAGCAGGTACAAAATTATCGGATACATGCGTTTGTCAGTATCTTGTGGATGCATCCAACGCTTTCTGGACGCGACTGTCCTTCCACTTTCTATCTGTAATACATAAACATTTCCGAAGGTTCCACAATCCCCGCCCTCTACACCCATGTCATGCTATATAAGTCGACTCCTAGAGCCCATAATTCGTTGCTTCTTCTGTTGCCATTCCCACCATCTCTACCCTCCTCACCAGCCGATCTTCGCGTTACCTACATTCTACCACACCTTCTACTGACACACATCCTTCGGCATGGCCCCTTCTCCCAGTCAGGACCTTCATATCCTACTTGGGACTCGGGATACCAACAGCTACCGCTCGCCAGTGCCATCACTGTCATTCGGGAAATCACCTAGCGCATTTCTCTTCCTTTTCCCCGTCACCTCGGCTAGTAGGTCCTTCTTTGCCCACCCGGAACCTCCCAATATGATACAGTCCATCGGCGATCCCGTTCTTTCCATCGATAGTCCAGCTGATTCGGCTGCTTGTGGCATACGCTCGAGAAGAACTTGGAAGCTCTCTCTTCTTTCCAGCAGCGACATATGACAACGTTCCGAGAGCAGGACTTCAGGGACGGCCCCACCATGGCTCAAGCTCTTGTCGTCTTTTGCCTCAAGCCATGACTGACCTTGTTGAAATCATGAACGAGGTCGACTGGTTATAGTCCTGCCTGACATCCTCTCTTGTCGTCGCTCGTCGCTATCAAAAGGCGCTCATCAATGTGGCGGAGGATATGGAAGAGCTAAAGGTGCAGATGTCAGCGCTAGAATGAGTTAATAATATCCGAGGGATGGAAGAGAATAGAGTGAGGACGCGAAGGAAGGCTAGTGCTTGACCAAAGGACAGAGGTCGAGGTGAGTTTTGACTGTTGGATATGATGAATTGAGTCCATTGATTGCCGTGAATGTAGGATTGGGTCCACGAAAACGTGCGCAGGATCATCGGCCCGATGGAAATCATGGCTAACACGAAAAAAGACACGAACTTGTATTACCGACAATGTTGGAGACCATGTAAACATATTTGATGTTCCAGATCTCAATGCTTGTGTTGATCACATTAACTATACCAGGCAAGTTGGGTGCGACAGGAACGGCCAATGAGATGTACGCTCTCCAGAGGATACTGTCGCAAACACGAGAGACAGTAAGCTCGAGAAGTCCACATTTCCCATGATCGATGGCAAAACTGCCGGTAGAAGGTGATGGAATGATGAGATTATGGGGAAAGAGGTCGAGATTGACTTGGCTAAAAAAATCGGCGGCAACCATAGGGCCGGTATTGTTAAGAGGACGACTGGTCTCAACTGCGAAGGTCCTACATCCACAACGTCCAGAAAGTGCCCAGACTCTGGCAGATCTGGTACCACAGACCGCTAAAGCCCGGCGCAAGCGGAACATCTGATACCCCGCATCCGAATACATGAGACATTGCCCTAGGTAAACTTTACGCTGACTGTTGGCAGTGGATGGATTGAAGGGAGGGCAATCCCTGCGAAGTCGGTAGATCTTGAATTCGACGACACGCCAGATGGATTGTGATTTAATTGCTTCTTCTTCTTCTTCTGTCGATTTGAATTCCGAACCCTCCGCTCCAGCTTCCGAATGTTTATAAGAGAAAACTATCGCAGTATCGAGAATTCGGATACTGGCGGTAGTCGAACTTGGTTGACTAGAAGAGGGGACTTCAGATACTAGAATAATCAAGTCAGAGCAAAAACGGCGCCACAAAAGTCTGGAAGAACATTAAAACTACTCACTCCCTTCAGCTGCTAGAAAAGGCATGTCAGAGACGACCAGCTTCAAAAGATTCTGGATCTACCGTTTTTTGATCTCGTCTTGGAGGGCATCAATCGATTTATTACCTTACTTGCGTCCGTTTCCATGAATGTCATTGACATATCATGGCTCTTCAAATAGCCCATGTCCTCCGAATTAAGGTCGATATCGGCATAAGGAGGGCCAGATCCGCCTACCCAACGATATTTGAGAGAAAACAGTTAGAAAACAGTTAGAGCATCCGTTCTGTAGTTGTCCTCTCTGGTTGCATCATAGCGCAGGGTTTTGCAAAGCTTCTCGTAAGACTGTTTTTTTTTCCTCGACGTCCATGTGCATATGTCTGGGTTCAAGCAGGTCCCCGATACGCTGAGCACGATGTTCGGGAGCAGGGGTGGTGGACGTTTGGTCGTTTGCGACCCAAGAGGCATATTGATGGCTGGGCGGTGATTCAAGGACAAATAAGGAAACGACAACCGTAGCAGAACACGAGAATAGGCTTAAAAGGATGAACAGGTTTAACGCTACAGGCAAAAGAAAGGTTGAAGAGAGTCAGAAGAGAGCCGTCATTGGATGGCCAAGAGCGGAAGTAAAATAAGTTGGCCCGCCGTTATTATCATGCTGCGGCGCTTCACGCTCTCAAACTAATATCTCAACTGCCTTCACCACTCCCACCCATCCGCTAAACAAACACTCCATTTCCTGTGGGCTGGAACGTCATGAGAACGTCATGTAATGGCATCGTAACTGATTTCAGGGTAACAAAATTCAGCTCATTAATTCCTGGTCCGCGCAAAGCTCACCGTTCTGATTGTCATCTATCACAAAACAATCACTCTGACCGTCTAAAACAACTTATTCATGCCATTATCTCATATTAAACCACCCACTCCATCTATCTCTAGGGTCGCGGCAAGGTGTGAAAGCCCTGTGCAAACCGGTCAAATCATTCTTCACTCCTCCCTCTATTTTCCCGTCAAGCAGTGAATCTCCAAGTGCGATGCTTGATGCCGGAATGTTGTATGATAGAAAATAACACTTCAAAGTGGTCTTCAACAGCGGCAATTCGACACGTCTGGCTAACTAGCCCTGAAACGAATATTCCGACAATTCATATGCTATCTTGCGTCTCATTCTCAAACTGCATAAGTACAACATTCGGCGCAATGTATACTGCAGGCCTCGTCAAGACCAAGTGTCATCGAACTCATTCAAAGATGATATTCGACAATAGCTATTCAATGATACTGGATGAGGTCCGATGAAACTGGTCAATGTTGATGACATTTGACAGGACTGACGATGTCCGACAGTATTTGGCCCATGCCGACTGGAGAACGAGCTGGAGCATCATGACATGGTGCTTTTAGTTTCAGAATCTGCTCAGAAAAAGCTAACTGCCAGTATATAAACATCCACCTGGCTCATTTCTTTTACAAAAACCCCTATCACGAAGCCCTCTTATGACCCCTAATGTCAATTGCATGTTTCCTCGTAGCCGTACGATCACATGAGATTTCCCCATCAGAACATCTTCAATGAGTAGTGTCTCTCCCCCCGTCATGAGCAATTAGTACCCGTTTAGTACCCGCTTAGAGGTATACTTCACCGCGCCGTGCTGATGCGCGATTACTCGGAATTCCTACTTCATAAAGGCGAGCTCCACGTCCGAAGTTGCAATCCTATTTTCCATTCAAATATCGCATCACACGGACCCATCTTAGCGCCGCAAATCACCTTGTTGGCCCTCTCGGGGCGAGAGCGAACAATCCCTGTGCACTATCTGCCGGTGACTGGGAGAGGGAGAATATGCAGTGGCTAGCCCGCAGGAGGGAAGCCGCGAGTAACATCATACGGTTAATCCGTTTACTCTTCAATCACAGGACTCCCTAGTACGACCACTTCCGTCTCGAATCGTCTTATCAAGCTATAAGTGACAAAGAGGATCGATTCAATAGGTTATCAATGAAAACTGGCTAGTCCTGGCCAAACTCACAATGCTTAAAGCGTTATGCGATACCATACTTGGGTTCTTTCCGGACTCCTTGCCAAGCAGGAAGGTCGCAATGAAAATCACCTTGTGCCGCTGTTACCAGCTATCAGCTGAGGATAAACATGGCTGACTCACCATACTACTTCCGTTTGCGGTTAAAGAGTCGTTCGGAACCCTTAGCAATGAGGTTAGCTACGGCAGTGAGCAGTTGTACGTTGACCCACAAGTCCAGGCGACTGAGCACGTTCTCTGTCAGATCGTCCAAGTGGTATTGCTCATTCCCGGTCATTAGCGCGAGTTGATACACTTCATAGCGGGCGAGAGCTTGGGTAACGAGGATATTAGCTTTACACGTTTCAAATGCGTGTTGAATTGGTGATGCGCTAAAGTCATCCATGATCTGCAACGGGGGAGGCAATGCGGCTAACTCCGTCTGCAGCGCTTGCTGAATTGTGGTTAGACGAGATGAGAAGTAAAATGGGTCATCTGATAAGTCGGTCCGATTCCTGTATTGGCGTAGGAGTTCGATTGTACGGGATAGTATGCGAAACACTCGCGTGACTCGAACAAAGCCTGCTATTATAGGAACAATATCGATTGGTTGAGGCAGACAACCAGCATTCGTAATCAAGCCATCATCCACTTCAAGTGGCTCTTGCACAGTGATGTCGTAGTCGCTCAGAAGCAATGGCCGATCGGTCAATGCAGCTGTAGTCCTATCCGATCCATCTGGAGATTCATAGTATCAGTAATCGTGGAGCCAAGCGTGTCTTGGCATTGACGATGACTCACAAATGAGCCAAAATACTCTTTTCCGTAACTCCGCGTCAATGAAGGTGGAAGTATCTTCGGCTCCGTTCACCTTTTCATGACATTTCAGCAAGGTGGCGAGTCGCATCGCTTGAGCCAAGGTGATTTCTGCAGCTACCGTTTGTTCAAGTGATCGGAGGTAGACGTAATCGCAACTGACAGTGGGTTACAGTGGGTTAGCTTCATCGTTTTTATCACACACATTAATGAGTCTCACTACATGGCGCTGCCGAGCGTTGAACCAACGCAGAAAGAAAAGCCAATTTCGAAAAGTAATAAAATCCAGATCAGATTAGATTATTAGTCTCTGCTTTCACGAGCCTCGCACCTAGCAGCTCCGTGTCTGGCAACTCACCACACAAATTCCAGCTCAGGACTGTGGTAGAGATCTGGCCTGAGACGACGGGAAGATTGAGAACAGTTATTGTGCAGGGCATGAAGGTCGAGATGACGGCATTCGTCTGGGATCACCGAGGATGGAAGCTGTAGGACCGCGTATGCCACTGGGAAGAATCAGCTTTCGTTTATTCAGGTACAGAGACAGCTCACTCAAACTCAGTAGGAATGCTCTGAAAGGAACATTCGTTTTATCCCTTCGGGATACAAGATGTTGGGAGAAAGAAGGCCAGTGGACAATTGGCAATCGGGGGCTTGATATTAGTCAGTGACTCTGGCACATAAGAAAGATTGCTTTACTTACTAAAGCCGCTCGTGATACAACCCCACAAATGTTAGGAGAGTCGACCATGACATCACGTCCTCGATTGTCTCCAGACGACCAGGCCCAGTCTGTCCGTGATGTTCTCTGGATTCTGGGTTAACTAAAGGCAGATATGTTCTGGCCCAGGGCATCAATATGAGTGAAGATTGCGCGAAAAGGTTCAATGAAGCGGCTCTTTACGTACCGTGCATCGTGCACCGACCCCGAACCGCTACCTGTACCTGATGCTGAGTTTGAATCATTTAAACTAGAGATTAAATTGCCATCAGGCTGATCACAAGGCCAGCTCAATGGGAATGCATCTGGCAGCCATGTACCTAGCTCAAGCGAGCTACCCAATGTATCGACCGCGTGATCGGTAGGCGTATGTATCGAGTCCAAGCTTGGGTCGAAGATCGCGGTCGGCGTTTGCTGCGAAGGTACAAAGGGTGCGAATGGGTGTGGAGAGTCCGTTGCCCGATCATCTACATTGCTGCTATGTTGCTGACCAGGATGACTCTCTGAACGCCCCGATACCCTGCTACCTCTTGGAGGTGACGAGGAAGGGTATGGTCTGCCGTACCTGTCTAACAGGGTCAAATAATGCCAACCGGACCGGGAACGGCCAGGATAATACGTACGGTTTGCGTCGCGTGCTTGTTTGACTGTAAGTGCATTGAGCTCTGGTCTCTGCACAGCCCGCACATGTGTCTGTCCCTTGTATTTTCACGCATTTGATCTGCACGAAGAATCAGTAGCATTCAAAGAGAGTCCAAAAATGCTAGACTCGAACTCACTTTCCGTGATCGGCAGGTAGTACAGCTCACCAGCTGATAGGTAAGCCGGGACTCCTCATAGGTGTATACTCACTCGTTTCTTTCTCTCACTAACTGCCGGTAGACTGAGGGATCGATAATCGTTGCTCGTAGAAGTAGCCTCTGGGGGCCTTGTCAACATGTTGATCCGCAAGTAGAAAGGACAATGCGAAACAAAAGTCTTAGCTCCTCTAAGACGTCATGAGTTGAGGTGTGCTTGAATTTTCACGACGCGGATCACATCCCCCCCAAGTTTTTGGCCAATCACATCTTCGCATGGCGCTCAGTAAAGATGCCTATAACTCTAACTCTAACTCTTACTTCTTTCGTCTACTGTTGTTCTCTTACGCATTTCACGATTAGGGCATCATCATGGTTCGCCCAATTTCTAGAGTGACTCTCTCTAACTACTTTGGCGTTTGTACATAAAGTATTAAGTCTCACGAGCGGCATTCTCGAAGATCTTGCCTTGAACTGTGGAACTAACGATAACGATTATATAACAACTTCTTCATCTAATAACTTCCTCATCTTGTTGTATTCCCTTTATCAAATGGACTGCCTACGAATCTCCAGCCAAGCAATGTACTTGAGCTACCAGCAACAATGGCTGGCCAAACAATACGTTTATTTGCATACATCTGGCTGACAACTGTGTAGATCGCCATTCACGCTCTGTTAACGGCCACTGCCGACAGCTAGGACATTTTAGAATGATAGCCATAACGAGCTCGAGAACAGTTTGCGTTCTGTTAGCCTTACGGTGCCTAACTCATTATAGTTCAACTTAGGATGATCCTCGATCAGTTGAGAAGTGACGAAATATCAGTCAATAGAGGTCCTCTATACAATGGACAGACTCAGCCATCAGCCAGCTGCCATTTTTAGTCAAGATTACATTAAGACTTTCAACGGACTACATTTACGAGCTCAAACATGACAAAAAGGAGAATTGCAAACTCAATTACTCTTACACTGCCTTTATCCAACTCCCTTCATCTTCTCCCTCAACCTCTCACGTACGGGATTACGTGCTTTACCGATCGGCTTCCTCCCCGACCTCAGTATCTTTGAACTTGCGCGCCGAGATGCGCCTTTCGAACAACAAATCAAGCTCTCTGAATGACCGTCCTTTAAATTCCGGAAGTCGGAAGTATGCCCAAATGAAAGCCATCAGGCAGGTCCCACCCTGTTCATGGTTTCAGTGAACAAGTCAGTAAGTTTTCGAGGCTAAACAAGTCTGTGAGTAGCTCACCCAGAAGAAGCCAGCTTTGCCTTTCCAGTTCCAGCCAGTTGGGTTGACTTGATAAGTGTACAGGAATCCGGCTACAATTCTCGTGACATTGTATAGGTTTCGTGCCAGACCGACGGTCTTGCTGCGTAAGCGGGTAGACGAAGCCTCGCCGACTATGGCGTATGTTACGGGCTTTGAGTGGAGTCCTAAGTCAATTTCACTTGTTTTCATGACTGATGATGGCTGAATGTGACTCACTCCAACGGTGAAATCGTACACAAATATCCACAGGATGATTAAGGCAGCCTGTCCCCATCTGAAACTGTCAGTTTGCCCAAGCATCATCTACACTCACGCTGCATTTTGATTATGGACCGCCGGAATAGCCACCGCACCAACGAGCATGAGCCTGAGTAAAGGCTGTGAGCATACATGCAGCCGAATAGTCGGAAGCGACTCACAAAAGGCAGAGGACTCCAAGTCCAGAAACGAATACCGTTCGTCGGCCGTAGTACTAAAATGTCTTTCAGCTGTAATACTTTACCGTGCAGAGAAGGTCCCCCATACCGTCAAGGTGATCCAAGATCCGATAGTTCCGATGAATGCCAGACCTTTCGCGCCGAGATTCAGGTTGAAAGAGTTAGAGGTGCTGAATCCGGCTGCTATGTGTTCAGCATAACATGTATGCAAAGTATTCCGCACTTACCCTGTTGGAAGAAGTACACTGGCTGATTCGCAAACGACGTCCCACTGAGAATTTGCGCTGCCCAAACGAAGCACGCGATTTCCGTTCGTCGCAAATTGGTACCTTTGAAACAGTCCTATATATGTATGTCAGGTATGCATCGGCTTCCACTAAAAGATGAGAGACTTACCAGATAGGAAGTACCAGGTTTATTATCCATCTCTACCTTATTGGTACGAACCTGCACGCCGATTCAGTACTCAGTACCAGTTTCACTAGGGTTTGGACGCACAACTATGGGACCCAATGAAACGCGTTTTCTATGGGGTGGCACTCGCCGCCGGGGGGAAAATCGACCGGATCCTCTTCAGGCCCTTGCTATGGGGCATGATGCCCCTCCTATGGGGCCTGATGAAACGTCCAGTAGCAGATGAGCAACCGCTCTTTCGAACGGTCCATAGATCTCGATCTTATGCATATGAAAAATGTTGAACAACCGTGGACAAAAGACAAAACGGTCTTGTTTCGCGATTTTGCCGCGCCTGTTCACCCGAGACTAATCAGTTTGATTTGAATACGATCTGCACGCACCCCATTCTATGTTACGTCGCGACCCTGTCGCTAATGAGGATTCTGCTTTTCTAATAGCCAAGGAGATTGACCTCTACTCCACCTTAGATGACTGCCGCCACGTGTTGCGATTGCAATTGCATTCTCATCCGTCGTCCCATCTGTCATCGATCCTATTTTTTTCTAAATAGCAAAGGAGATTGACCTCTACTCCACCT